>NC_142127.1:35626964-35927142 GCF_024610735.1 Ursus americanus | reverse complement strand
GGCTGATTCATAAACAAACAAAAGTACATTAAAAGCATTTGTGGAAGTATAGACAAGGTACAGGTACGGTGAGAGCCTAAGGAGCAAGCACTGAAATCTTCTTAGAAAAGACAGGGGAGGGGCACCTGGGTAGCTCAGTCGGGTAAGCACCGGCCTTCTGCTCAGGTCATGATCTCTGGGTCCTGGGGTTGAGCCCCGCATCAGGCTTCCTGCTCAGCAGGGAGTCTGCTTCTCTCTCTCTCTCCCTTATGTCTCTCTCAACTGCTCATTCTCTCTCAAATAAATAAAATCTTAAAAAATAAAAAAAGAGGGGAATTTCTAAGCAGATGTGAGATACAGGTTGAATTTTAATCGATAGTAGCATTTGCCAGGCAGATAAGGAGGAGAAGAGCATTCCCGGAAAAGAGTCCAGCATATGCAAAGGCAGGAAGTTAAGGAAGAGCACAGCATGGGAGCTGGGTTGCATGGGGCTGAGAATTGTGATCACGTGGTGGGACTAGGAGAAAATAAAGCTTAAAAAGTACATGAAGATCCTGGCACCATTCTATGCAATGGAGGTGATCCTGCAAGATGTTAAACAGGAGTCAGATACCAGACTTGCAGTTTACAATGATTTATTGGCATCTGTGTCGAGGATTTATGTATTTCATGGATGGGAAGTAGGTGCAGGGGGATCAGTTGGAAGTCATGTTAGTGCTCTCACTCATAAAGTTTACCCCTGATAATTTAGTATCGCAATGATCGTTAATCCAATCTAAATAACTTTTACATGTTACCACTGTATGTAAGTGTCCATTAATGAATATGGTCACTATTGCTTAAAAAAAATATGCATCACTTTCCCCTGAAATCTTTTGTTTTACATAGCAAAAGTAAATTTATAAGGTGATTGGAAGTGTCAAACAGTGTTGAGATTTTGTGTCTACTTAAGTTTTCTCTCAACAAATTTCTTCCGCTGTTTGTGGAATTACACTGTGCAAATGCGTATAGTAAAATGCATTTTAAAATAATAAAACAAGTACTCGTGTACTCAGACCTGGTTTAAGAAATTAAGTTTACCAATAGCTTTTAAAGTCATTCGTGTGTCTTCTTCCCACATTCCCTGCCTGCCCTATTATCCAGAATTTTGCATGCCTCTTCCTTTATCCTCCATAAGAATTTTGTAGTCTTGTAATTTCTTTGTTTAAGCTTTTCCCCCTGCCCCCATGCCAATTTAAGACAGGATTAAGATTTGTAGTGTCTACCCTATGTCTGATTGACATACATGAGAATATTCCCCAGTTGGTATTATAGCACAGAGTTGGTGAGGTGAAAGCACATTTTATGTTAGCACAGACTCAGAAATACTTGGAGCACTGGAATGCACATATGTTATCTTTGAATTCCTGCCAGATCATAAAAGAATGTAAAGAAATAGGAACACTACTATATAGAATGAGATATTGTCATTAAGATCATACATTCTTTGGTTTCAGTTGTTCACATTTCCTTTAAAACAATTTGAAACTACTTGTGCATTGTGACTGCTCGAATATTGTAAATGCGCTTTTCCAGGACAATAGTAACTATTTTCCGGGTCTTCTTTGACATTCAACATAAAATTGTTCCTATAAAGTCCTTTCAGTAGTGCCCAGCACAGAATAAGTATGCAACCAATGCTAACTCACAGTGTTGTTGTTGCTATGATTAATATTATTGCCACCTCGATTTTTCCAATGATATCCTACCTACTCTATTGAAAGAAATACAGTGGCGAGAGATGTTATTGTATAATTTTGGGGAAATCTTGATACATTAGTGGTAAAACACTAGTTTCAATATTGTGATATTTTGCATATAGGTGGGAATTCAGTGAGACCAGAATTAAATTTTTGTGCAGCCTTTCCCTCTTTCCATTTCCACCAGGTTAACAACCCCTTAGGAAAGCACCCTTTTCATATGGTTTAAAACATAAAGCAGCAGTGATAGATGTTACTATGGCTTACCAATATTTCTCTACTTCCTGAACCCATTGAGCCAGCCCTGACATAGCTTCAGGGAGGGCCGCATGACTGACTTTGGCCAATGACATGTGTCAGTTTGGGATGAAGACAATAAAAAGCCTCTTCATGGGATTCTCCAGTCTCCGTTCCTTCAGTAGAAGTCATGGAAATTGTTTGTCGAGAGGGTGGAGCAGCAAGACTGAAACCCCTTAGATTGTTATGTTGTCATGCATAGGACGGCAGCCCAGGAGGGTAACCTGATCTCTACAAACAGTGCATGAACTAGAAATAAATCATGTGCTAAGCCACTGAGATTGTTGAGGTTGTTTGTTACCTAGTCTGTCTTGACTAATACAAAATACTGCATTATTTTTCATGCATAACTAACACTGGCATTCTTAAAGAAAAAGAACACATTACTCATCTTAATGGACTATCACTGTGCTTATACTAAAAGGATGAAAACGGGAGATAAATATTTATTGCTGCTGGAGTTCACTTGCTTTTATTCAGTATTCTAACGGCTGTTTCCAGGTACGTAGGTATACATAATAACTGACTGTAGCATTTTACCAGTTTAACGCATAATACTGATCATCACATAATAACTTATTGCAAGGATTAGTGTTGGTTATGAACATACACAGACAAACATATTAATCTCTAACCCTTGTGATATCACAAATGAAGTCATCTAGATAATGATGACCTTGCTATTACTTATGAAAATAGTACTTCGTTTTGTATCTTCCATCAAACTCAACCATGTTAGTTTTGTGGATGGCAGATATTTGCTGGTGGAAAACCCTTTATCTGGGACTGAACAAGCCACAGCAAATACTGATTGGACAGTTTACGTCAGGCAGCTTAGACTGAAGGATGCTGCAGAAACAGCCTCAAGACAAGTGGCTCACAACACATTTACTACTTACTTGTTTGTCTGTCCTGGGTTGACTAGGACTCTGCTTTGTGTCATCTTCTTTCTGAGAGCCAGGCTGAAGGAGGAGCCGCTGCCTGTGACATTCCTAGTTCTGTGGCAGGGGGAAAAGAAAGTATTAGAATCACATGATCCTTTCTCTTAGAAGTGTCACACATTTCCTTCCTCAAATTCCACTGGACAAAGCAAGTTATATGGCAAAATACGGTATCAACTGGGAAGGGGTAGATAATCTCCCACAAGAAACGGAAACATATAGTTTAAACAGAAGCACAGTCTGGCCCAAGTTTAAGCAAGAGCTCAGTTAAGCTAAAGGCGGAATCAGAAAAAAAAAAAACAAAAAATCCTGCACATTTCCTAGAGCACATGGTCAGTATCAGCAATGCTGGTAGACAATTAGTTGAGAGGCAATGATGAATATCATCAAGGAGTCTGTGCCTGATCTCTATCCCACACCAAAATAGGAAGCCCAGAAGAGTAGGAGTGAAAGGAAAAAAAAAAAAAACCCACAAAAACCAAAAGGCAGCCGGTAAATATTTGTTGACAAGATTAAGACCAGAAAATCCGAGGTAGAATTCCAGCTCCATATAAGATCTTAATTTAAAAAAACCAAAAACTTTGGATTCCATGCGATTTCAAATATATCCACAAAGAGAATAACAATCAACCCCTTATACACTTATCATTCGGATTTGACAATTATTCAAATATGACCGATTTCTTTTCATTGCTCTCATTCTCAGAATTCTGGTCAGATTAACTTCAGTCAGCTACTGAACAACATTGCCAATAGATTTGAATAGACTGTATTTTCAGAAAAGACCACAATATGTTCTACCACTCAGTGAAAAGAATGTGGTAGAAAGTGACTTCTGGTCTAGGATGTAGAAAGAGATATACCTTCTGCCTGACTTTCTCTCTCTCTCTCTCTCTCTCTCTCTCAAGATTCATGCCTTGAGAGCTCTGCGCTGGCATAGGAATCCATCTCCCCTGAAGCCATCAAGCTGGCAGGACCACATGGAGATAGAGCGACACCCCTAAGTCGTGCTGGCTATTCCACCTCTCAGCTCAGTAAGTCTTTCTAGCCAGGCACCGACTCGTAAATTTGTGAGCCCTCAGATTCTAGCCCCCAGGCTTTGAGCCACCCTAGTTGACACTAAGTGGATAAATATTGTGCTGTTTGAAGCCACTGAGTTTTAAGGGGTTTGTTACACAGCCATTGATAAGAACCATCAAAGAATTCAGTTCAGTTTACTTCAGCAGCTGTTTATAGATTGGTGCCAACCATTGTAGAAGGTTGCAGAGTTCACGGTAAGAAAGACATGGTTCCTGCCATCATGTAACTTACTGCTCAACAAAATGGAATATAAGGGTCATGATTTTCAAGGTTCTATGAAATCAGGTGGGCCTTAATAAAAATATTCACCATTTATTACATGCATAACATATTATCAGACATTATGCTAGGTGTTTTCCATAATTATCTCACTAAGTCTGAAATGAATCTCATGAAAGGAGCATCAGGAACCTCCCTGTGCACCTGAAATTCAGGGAAAATAAGTAAAGTGCTCAAGGTAACCCAGAAAGCGGTAGAGTTGGAGCTTCTATCAAGATATGCCTGACTGTTGTGAGTGCATATTGTTGTTTTCTTATAATAGCATCTTCCAAATATTTTGAAGAATCTGTTTCAGTTGAACAAGGCAAGCGTTACCCATTTCCAAGTTAATGCCACCCTGATCCTAAGTGATATTTAAAGTATACTCTTTCTTGGTCCACAGAGGAGGCAAGTGTTCTTGGGGGCGCTCAGCAGTGCCTCAAGTTCTAGCAGCTAGAGACCAGGGTAGGCAGTGATGGTGGCCCGAGGCAGTGGGGCCCACACACTCAGCAGTGGGGTCCAGCTGCCGGTGCTTGTGTAGGGCTAGGGGGTCAGCTGCCGGTACACATGTGGTGGTCAGGGCCAGGGTCAGCCGTGAAGGTGCATGGACAGCTGTGCGGGTCCCGGCCGTAGGTATACACTCCTGTGGCTGCAGAGTCTGGCCATAGGTATGCGCACAGCCATGGAAGCTGGTGATGAGAGGCTGGCTGGCAGGGCGTAGGTGCGCAGCTGGAGGGGCTAGTTGCAAACAAGGCTGGGAGTACAGGTCAGGGACAGGAGAGAGCCCGCAGCTGGGCCTATGTGCAGCTGAGGGCTCCTGGCTGTTGGAGTGTACCACTGTGGCTGCAGGGTCTCACCATGGGTGTAAGGCAGTGAGACCAGGGTCGGAAGTCAGGCTAGGGGCATGCAGGTCCATAGCTGGAGGAGCGAGCTGTAGGGGAGCCCGGTGGTGCAGGCCAGTGACAGAAGAAAGGGCCGCACGTGGGCTGTTGACATGCACTTTCGGGGCTGCAATATCTTGTCACTGGTGCACACACAGAGGTGGAGGCCAGTGACTGGGCTGCTGGCGGCATACGGTTATACAGCTGGAGTAGCTAGCCCCAAAATGCGTGCATGTGGTGGGGCTTGGGTAAGGTGCTGCAGGGATCTAGGTTGGAGTCATACTCTTGCTGCTGGTGCAGATCCCAGGTTTAGGCAAGGGGGAGGGAGAGAGCAGGGAAGGACTCAGGGAGCTGGTGTCTGCAAAGGCAAATAACTGTGGGCAGAACCTGATGAAATCTGCAGCAGGTCCCAGCAGCTGTGTTGGGTCTGTTTCTGCAGTGGTGAAAGCTTCTGGGATCTTCTGCAGAGCAGGTCACTCTAAATCATCGTCTCTCCTGCTACGTGGCTGATACTGAGAACCCCTGCTCTTCTTTCTTGTTTTTAGCGATCTCTATACACCTCAGCTTTGTCAGTCTCTGAGTAGGGCAGAACCAAAGTGGGTCCTTCATGTGGTGCCCCAAAAGGCTGGAGGAGCGGGTTACTTACCCCCGCTCTCCCTTTCCTGGTGACAGGAACTTCTAGCTGGGGCATTTTCTCTTGATGCTGAGTGCTGCCCTGGAGGGTGGGATGATGCAGGGAACAGGAAGCTGTTCTTCCTTCCCTTTTCAGTTATTCTCAGGCTTTTTTGTTTCACTGTGCTCCTGAAGTTTCTGAAGTGGACCCCTGAGCTCTCCCTGAACTATTTTTATTCATAGATCGCTGTCTAATTATTGTTTTTTGTTGGTTTGGTTTTTGGGTTTTGTTTTTTGTGTGTGTGGCCATGGAGGCTGGGGTCTCCTACTCACCCATTTGGGCCCCTTTGCTTCTTCCTTGAAATGATTTTCTTTATTTGCCTCCAGGGACACCATAATATCATAATATTAACTACTTCTCTGGCCTTTCCTTTCAGTCTTCTTTGTTTGCTTCCTCTGTTCTACCTTTATCATCGGCGGTCCCTCGAGGCACGATTCTGCTCCCTTTTATCTTGTCTATCTATATAAACTCCTTAGGTGAGCTCTGTAGTCTCAGGGCTCCAATGAATCTCAAATTTATCTCCAGTACTAACTTGACATTCTCAAAGGCATTACTCTAAGACTGTGTAAGTCAAAACATGGCCAATGCAAAGCTTTTATTCTCCTTTTTTCCAAGGAAGAGGTTTCTCCCCTATTCTTGCTTGAATAAATGGACCCACATCTACTTGTTGATCATCAAAAACCTTGGAATTATCCTTTAATCCTCTTTCTATTAGTTCTATTCCCACCTCTTCTCCAAGTATACCCCATAAACTCTGCTTCCATAATATATTCCAAATCCATCTAATTCTTTCCATTTCCATTACCTGTCCCTTGTTCAAGTCATCATCTTCTCTTGCTTGGACTACTGCAACCACCAACTGACAGGGCTCTGGTTTAAATCCTGATTCTTCAGTTCTTCCCACTGAAGCCTGAGGAAGCTTGTAAAATCCTACACTGTACACATATTTCCAGGCTTAAGAACTTCCAGGAACTTCTAATGGATCTAAGCTTATTTTTGCCTTTTGACCTTTTCACTAACTCTTCCTTTTAGTTGAAATGTTCTGCCCATAGATTTTATCACAGTTAGCTCCTTTGTGTCATTCAGATCTTCACATAAATATCACATCCTCAGAGAGATCTTCTTAAATCCTCAGTCTAAATTTGCATTCACTATCACATGCACTCTTAATTTTCTGCCAAATACTTATAACTACCTGAGAATCTCCTTGGTTATTTATTTGTTGACAATCTGCCTCTTACAGTGCAAGCTGCAGGATAAAAATGACATTCTTTGCCTCTTTTCCACTAGGTCTGAGAATCTGTATCTATTGCTGTAACATAGTAAGCACCCGATACATCTTTTTTAATAGAAAGAAAATGATTGCATCTTCTAAGCAGACATATACAAAAGTTCTAAAATAATTTAAGGATAAATTTATCCTATCTACGCCAGCAATCAATATATGGGGATCCTTATTCCCAATCTAAAAACTGATGTTGTGGAATGAATGAAAAGCAGTTGCTAAGTTCTATTTACTTCCGGAGCTGTGAAGTGGCAAGAAGCTAGGGGAAAAAATGCAGAGAAGCTCATCAGTTAGAAGATTGGCAGGAAGGGGCACCTGGGTGGCTCAGGCGTTAAGCGTCTGCCTTCCCCCTAGGGTGCGATCCTGCTGATCCTGGCGTTCTGGGATCGAGCCCCGCATCAGGCTCCTCTGCTGGGAGCCTGCTTCTTCCTCTCCCACTCCCCCTGCTTGTGTTCCCTCTCTCACTGGCTGTCTCTCTCTCTCTCTCTCTCTCTCTGTCAAATAAATAAATAAAATCTTTTTTTTTTTAAAGATTGGCAGAAAAAAAATCAATGTGGCCTGAAGTTTCCAGCTAAAGGAAGAGTTTACAAAGGATTTGAACCTGTTGTGTGAAGCACATAAACAAATTTTATTAGCAGCATTTATGAGTCACAAATAATAGTGAATAGAAAGACAAGAAACTAACCACAAGGTCAAATGTTGTCACTGGAGACAAGTTTATAGTAATCCTGCTGTACTGGAGTGGAAATGGGAAATGACAGTGTAACATCATAAGAAGTACATTACGTTGAGCACAAGGACAAAGCCAGATGAGTAGAAAATATATAAATAGCAGACAGAACACGATAGAAGAAAGTGATGGTCATTATTGGCATTCAGGATAATTAGATTTTACACTTTGGTAGGCAACTTATGGAATTAAATTCTCTCTACCCAAATGGAGGCAAGGGAAACTAAACAAACATTTTTTGTAGTGGAGAAGGAACATCTCACTGATTAATTTGACTGAATTCATTACCTAATTAATTAATTAGTATATTTGGTGTCACGTGTTCCCTTTAACAGACTCCTGAGATTTACAGTTCATCCATACAAAATAGGTGAATATTTAAGAGCTGGTTAACTCTATGATCCTAACTCTGAGAAAAACTCAGCTCGTTAAACATTGTTTGGTCTATGTATTCTAAGCCTGTTGGATTGTTGCATAAAGAAAGTAAGATTTTGCTTTAAGTAACATGAATTCCCTTCCTTTCACCCCAAGCAGTTGAGGTTGTGATGACTAAGCCTCGCCACTCTTCCTTAGCAATGTGGCTCACTCTTGAAACAAACAAAAAAAATTCAATAGAAAGGACCAGGAAAACAATAAAAACCACGACTCATCAACACTCTTCAAATAAGTCCTCAATCTTTAATACGACTAAATAGGACAGTTTCTCATGGCAATCAGATGGTTCTTGACTGTTGGGGCCTGATTTGCATTGCAAAGGCTGAAGTAGATAGAAGGGGTGTGTGCATGCAGGGAACAGAGTTCAGAGAGTCCAAGGGGAGGAAAGGATTATACTTAATAATGGATATATTTTTGAACTCCTTAGGAATGTTTTGTTGCCTTGTGACTGCAGAGCACTGTGGGATTTTGCTGTCCTGTTTCCCTAGGGTCTTATCATTAGATGGCTACCTAATTAGCACACAGCACATTCTTGCCTATGTTCTATTTGCACTGCAGATGCTTTCATTTCATACATCATTCACAACCTGCAGCAATTACAAAGTGGTAAATGACCTTACGCGATAATTACGCTAATACATCTGTATTGTTTCATTTGGAGAAGACTGGAGAAATGGGCTGTCTGACATGTAGGAAGAGTGGTTGAAATTTTGTTCTTTCTTTAAATCTGGAGCATAAGGGAAGCAAAAAGGTAACTTTTGATCATAAAGGTTGCATCATATACTCAATCGGATGAATTCTTAGGTAGAGATTTCTCCTTGGAATGAGTATAAACTTCTGGCCAATATCTCCAACGTACTTTTACTTGGGCAAACAGTATTTGGATTTATCAGTTAGAAGGGATATTTTAATAAATCAATGGTATCCTGGACTGTTGAAATCAGAAAAGAGAGAGAATGATTATTCTCCTCTAAAACTATTTTAAAACCCAGTCTTGTACTAATAGTTGTAAAAATCCATAAATAAGCTATGATCCTAATCTTTAAAGTGGTTGTGGTTCAAACCAGTGGCAATTTTCAAAGGAAATATACACTCGTAAAAGATGAATGTCAATGCAGAAGGGGAAAAAAGAGAAAAAAATAAATGGTCCATGATGGTTTCTTACCCAGCCTCCCCTCCTTCTATACAGTGAGAGACCTTGGGAAGTTGTCTTGAGATGATTTTTAGAAAAAAAAAAATTGTATCATCTGAGCACGCTAATAAAATAATCTAAAATTGGTACAGCTAAATAAGTACATAGAATTTCTAAATTTTAAATGAAGTCCACAAAAGTACTCTCTACCCACACTTTCTGGATCTATGCGAATGTTTGTAAAACACTCTGAGGCTTACTCTATGATCTATTAATTAAAATGGAGTTTTATCAACTAATTAAGTGTAATAATTTTAGAGCAACTTTCTACACAAGCCTAATGTTCAGAAAATATGAACTATCTGGGATGCCTGGGTGGCTCAGTCAGTTAAGCATCTGCCTTCAGCTCAGGTCATGATCCCAGGGTCCTGGGATCCAGTCCTGCATCAGGTTCCTTGCAGCGGGTTCCCTGCCCTTCTTCTCTCTCTGCCTGCCACTCCCCCTGCTCACTCTCTCTCTAAATAAATAAGTAAAATGTAAAAAAAAAAAAAAAAAGAAAATATGAACTGTCTTCACTAATGAAATTCACAAAATATTGACTCAGTCTCAATTTTACTCGGTGCTGGCCAGAAGCTTAAATGTGAATGAAGTATTATGGTATTTTTTCTGTAACTTTGTCAAAGGGTGAAAACAATAATTAAAATGGTAAATGTGATAGAGTCAAAAAAACGCTAGCTTTATAGTTAGAAAAGATGTGTTCTAGTCCTTGGATAGCTTGTATTTCAGGGCATTTAAAATAAATAAACAAGTACATCTGTACTTGTGGCATTCCCAAACTTCCATCATATTCATGATCTGCTTCTTGGGAATTCTGTTGTTGCTGGCTTTGATCTCAATCTGGAAGGTTTTTAATGTAACAGAGGTGAAAATATAAGATGGATCATAGATTTAGCAACAGTTCTTGGTGGGGGAGGCAGATAATAAAAGAGGGAATATGGGAAAGAAAAGGAGGAAAGAATGATAGGAAGGAAGGAAAGAGAGAGGAGAGGGAGGAAGGAGGGAAGGGAGGGAGGGAGGAAGAAATGAGGGGAGGGAGCGGGGGAGGAAAGAAGGAGGGAAGGAAGGGTAGAAGGAAGGAAGGGAGGGAGGAATAAAGAAGGAAAGAAAACTAAAAACAAAGGAAATAAAACATGGCCTTTTAAAATGCATGCAATAAATGTAAATGTGCTCATATTTCAGAATTGTAAAAATGTGGACAAATAAATACAAGATATATCATGAAGGGATTAAAATTCATTTTCCCGGCCATGGCACGCACACACTCACACCCTGTGAGCACACCTCTGACTGACTACACTAATGGCACTGAAGAGTCGTTTAGTCTGTTTGCACTTACAGTTTCTTCACCTCAAGATGACTAACGTGACGATCACAAGTCTCCAACATGACTTACTCCTTCAGATAAATGATCTCACTCTATGCTCACGGAAGAGGAGATTTTCTTTTTTGGAGCAAAATCTGGAACCCGACTAGGTGAGATATCCACAAATCTCAGGGGCCAGCAGTCAAACATTTCATTTCTATTAACAAATGAAAAACACTTAAGTGACCCCACAGAGTTTCTGTATGTTTTCCTTACTGCTCTGGTTTTGCTCCATGAGGTTTTCTGTTATACTTTTAATATGGTCACCATTAAGGTCAAGTTTGTTTTCAGGCTGCCTGGCAATTTCTCTCTGCCCCTCACCAGTAGCTCTCCTCAGAGGCATTTTCTTCGAGTCTTTCTCATGTAGTCACCCAGCGCTTTGGTGACCCTCACTCCTACAGGGTAGGTTTAAACTTTGCATCTTTTGTAATTGCAGGGGTTTTTTTTAGATTCTGTTTTGGTAACATCATGGGACTCGCGTCCCCCAAACTAGCTGCCGTCTGCCAGAATCAGGGATTGCATTATTTCACCCTCTTCTCATCATCACTATTGTTATTTTATTTATTTATTTTTGAAACCACACATTGTTCTTCTCTGCTCAAAGCCTGGCATTCTGAACTCTGAGTAATATTTCAAACAGGATGAAATGAGGTAGTGGGCCACACTGTGCCAAAGTGAAATGCTTGCCCCTTCTAATCAGTGCAGTTAAATAAGACCGACTTTGTTGACTATCTTATTATAAAGCATTCCTAAGTACACATTTTACATGTAGCCGAGTGAGTAAACAATTGGAGTACTGTAAGTTGCTTCACGGCATAAAGCTGAATAACACATTGACACAACTTCAAGTACCACAATTCTCTTTTTGAGACCCGTGTTTTTCTTCATTAGAAAAGCCTTTTTGATATGTCACATTTGGGGGACCTGAGACTCTTAATTGAGGCATTTCTCATTTGATGTTCCTTGCCCCTTTCTTTTGTTTGATGATCATACTTGAGGTGATCAGCGACAACAACTCAGAAGTACGTCTATTAGCCTAGGCTAATCCTGCAGATACCCCTTCTGAAGCAATGCTACATTTTTGAGGCCAATTCCCCCTCCTGTGGCAGTGGGAGTGTGGAGAGAGGGGTGAAGAAGACGGCAACTTGAAAGAAAATCATAGTAAAGACAATCTTGGTGAACTAGTTTTTTGGGTACCTGGGGGCTAGTTTCTGGTGCTGGAGGGAAACAGCCCAGGGATGTGTTGAAATTCATGCATGGACTGAAAAGTCAGGAGAATCAGTTCAACGTCCTGACTGCCATCTCCTAGATTTATGATTTTGACCAAACCACTCAACTTCTCCAAGCCTCAGATTCACCTTCTCTAACGTGGGGTTTTACATAGTTCCTACTTCTCCGGGTTGAGAACTTGAAAGGTTCCTTTCTTTTATGCTAGCATCTGCACAGCCTACAAACATTCATACTGGTTCTTCCTTATTATTGTTGCCACGGCTATTGTTGTATGGAGCTTGAAACATATATGATGAAACATATATGATGAAAAATGACAAGGACAGTTACAATGTTTTAGCCAAATCCCATTATCAGGCAGCTATAACTTCGCTCAAAGAATTAGCCAGAAGAAGGTGTATCACTTTGCACATTTGTGTCTTTACCTAGTATCCTCCTTCTTAATTTTGATGACAAATTTTTAAAAACAAATCGTTTAGCAATGCTTTCTAAAAAAAATAAACTTACAAAATGAATCTTAAGCGTTGTCGGAAAGAGGAGCAATTCTTACAATTAAAGGTTTAGAAACCATTGATCTTGACAAAATTTTTATTTTTATTTTTTTTAATGTATTTCAGTTTGTTCACTTGAGAAAATAATCCCAGTTATTTTTTGGCCTATGCTGAAATGTCATGAGTAGAATGGAACAGCATAATTTTTCTCCCCTGGGGTTCAAGAGTTTATTCCTTCTGATACAACAATAAATCAACTGACAAAATGGAATTTCTTTGCAATACATATGCAACAAGTTAGGTTGCATGGACAAGTTGAGCTTCAGCTTAAGTATAGAAACTCGGGAACATTTTACTATAAAGGAATAGCCTTGGAAGATCCTTAAAGAAGTAACAACAAAAGTAGCTGTGAGAAGAAGATACTGTGATTAACACTAGAAAACCTTAAAAAGTGATCTCAGCAGCTTTGGAAACATCTGCTTGCCAAATCACACAGCAATATATATTGGGTGAGTATAAAATAACGCTGATTTACTGAATTTTTCTAACACCGTTATTTCCTTAGAATGGACAGGCTGGTAGAAATGTTATATGAATTAGCATAGCTTTGTCTTATGCTCAATGCAAAGGGAGCTTTTGAATCTAAGAGTCCAGGCTCGGTATCACCATACCTTTATGTCATCATGTGTTTGGAAACCCCCATAACCAGATCTGTCTCTTCAAGAGACAAAAGCCCACTTTGTAGTTATAGACAAGACACAAACGTTAAGCCAGCTCATATTTTCCTATAGCTTCTCTTTCTAGTTAAGTCTGCAAACTAATTTGGATTAAACTAAAACAGACTTTTGCTCCAAGCGTTTTGGAAGTTTAAAGAGTTTGGCTAATTTTGGTTGTCTTTTCAAAATATTTCTTATATGGCTTCATGTCTGCATCCTGGAAGGAGACCAATATGTGCTTCAATCTTTTACGAAGTTGCTCTTTTCTTCTGCCCAGGCTTCTGAAAGGCAGCAAATACGTTGAAGTTCTAAGGATTTCTGTCTGCTTTTCTCAAATGGGATGCTGGACAAAGTTCATTGCCACGAGTATTCAAATTCAAGGGAAAGAAATAGAGACTCTACATTTTAAAAATACTATAATTATTCTTAAAACTTGGTAGGCATGTACAGCAATTTTTAAGAGAAATAAGAACAGAGCAGTAGGCTTCAAGTCCTTGCTCATCTTTGTTTCTCCCTCTTTCATATTCACTATGACTTTATTTCTTGCCAGTTGAACCTGAAAGCAGGTTATTTTAATTTCTTCTTTAGATTCTGTGCTATCATTGGTACATGGTACTACATAAGAAATCTACTCTTCTAAAAAATCTTTGCCACTGATGCCACATACAAATACCGTATGGACTAGCTCTCAGAGCCAAGGCAGGAAAAATCGCCAAAGGGTAAAAATAGTTCTTGATATGATGATATGCTGCTAAAAGCCACATGGTGTTTGGGTGCAGCATTTCACAGTCAAACAATCATAATTTCATGCCTAAAATGTGCATGTTATTTCAGGAAAATACAAAATCTGAGCATTGCACATTTGCTACAGAATGACCAGTGAGTGTTGCTATAATGATTTGTTTTTCTTTTACAAATGAATATTTTTTGCTGAGCCTTTTCATGCCATATTGCCTGGGGCGGCAATGGGAGGAAGGACAGGCGGAGGTGAGAATAGGAGGGAGTATTGAATATATCTGGTCTTTCCTGCTAAATTCCTATAATTCTACAAACTAGGTAGGTATAAAACAAGCCTCCTTGCTTTCTCCTTTGAAATGTTAGGTACTATAGTCTTCATCTCAGAAGAAGTGAGCTTTGTGAAGCCTCTGCTTTTTCAGTAGGAAGGTTTATATTCTGTTCCTAGGAGTTCTGGAGTTCCCATGTAATTGTTAATAAATGTTTATCACGGTAAAACACCCTCTCCCTTAAAGTTGTAATGGATTTGAGAGAGCTCAATTGGTTTGAGGCCATGGTCATTGCAACGTAGATACAAGAACTTAGTTTCAATTCCAGGAAAATACTCATGGTATGTTTTTTTCTAAAAAATAAATTTATTTATTTATTTGAGAGAGAGAGAGAGAGATAATCCTCAACCAGACTCCATACTGAGTGGGGAGCTCGATCCCAGAACGCTGAGGGGCTCGATCCCAGAACGCTGAGATGATGACCTGAGCAGATGCTTAACTGACTGAGCCACCCAGATGCCTCTCATCTTATTTTACTTAAGGTATAAGATGCTTCATACTCAGGTGGGGGAGGGAGAAGGGTAGTGAGGTTCAAGGAAGAATTGACAGGGAACATAAGTTTGAAACAACAAGGAAAAATAATTAGGGTGTGTTCTTCCTTTGTTTCATTTTGTTTTGGTAATAAAAAATTGCTTACTCAGAGAGAAAAGGGAAGCCCAAAGTTGTTATTAAGCAGAAGCTGAAGGTTTGTGGTATCTCACAAACTAGAGAAATATTTAAAGGCCTGGAGACAAAAAGAATCTGTTGAAAGGTCATTGTACTTGTGAGGATGGATGATTAATCCAAGGATCAAATCAGGGTAAATGGAAAAGGGTCTGATCCCTTACCATAATAATAAGTAATGGCATTATATAAAGTTTAATGTGTGCCAGGCACTTAACAAAAATTAACTCACTTAATTCTCTACAAAAAAACCTTAATAGGTATTGTTGCTGTCTCCATTTTACAGATAAAAAAGCTGAGGAAGAGAGACATGGGGATATCACAGGCAGACCTCTAGAACACTGGCCAGTTGGTAAGCTGGCTACTATTGAGAATAGCTGAGAAGTGAGGCTGAAGGTCCAGGACATACCCTGTCCATATGAAGTTAACATATAACTGAAACCAGAGGGGAAAGAGTCCCAAGTGTTGGATTAATAAAAGAAGACTATATTAAAAGGAAATTATAATTTAAAAAGTGTTTAATATAATTGAGTGATGTTACTCTGTACACATATCATCTAACTCATTCAATACTTTCTAGCCAACCAAAAATACATTTTAGAGCTGGGGAGGATCTTACCAGTCATCTAATCCAGTGGAATTCAACCAGTTTCTGAAAGAAGCTCACATGGAGGACAACACTCACATGGATAGCACACCCTGAAATGAAGAAAATAGGGCTAAAGAGATTAGTTCAAGGCTTCACAGTTAATTAATAGTACAGTGAGGGCTTTCATTCAGTTGTGCTGATTCCCAGCTCAAACAATTGAATCTATGTGTGGTGAGTGATAAGAAAGAAAAGACAATAGCTCCAAGATCATGTTGTTAAAATGGCTACTGGACATATTTATGACTATCTATTATGTCTTAAGTCTTGTTACAATGCACAGAACAGATGTAATTCCAATCTTCATGTTTCCATAACTAGCAAAGGAGAGAAATTGGACAGTTGCTGTATATTTGTAATAGAATACAGTATTCTCAGATCATGGAAAACAAGTATCAAATCTGGACTCACAGACTTGGGGAAGATTTCCCAGATGGTCTCTGAAAAATGGGTAAGAATTGGTCAAATTTGGAATTAGAGGAAAATAATCCAGCCAGACCTGAAGTAAAATTGTATCAGGGAGCACCTATAAGAAGTGTTGTTTGACCTGAAAGCAGAGTCTCATGGGACATGGCAAAGGTGAGGCTGAAGGGGTAGACAGGGGCCAGGCATTAAAGAGCTTTCCCTGGGGGGCCTGGGTGGCTCAGTCGATTGAGCATCTGCCTTCGGCTCAGGTCATAATCCTGGGGTCCTGGGATGGAGCCCTGCATCAGGCTCCCTGCTCAGTGCGGTCTGTGTCTCCCTCTCCCTCTTGAACTGTATCTCAAAGATCTTTAAGGGTTTTTAAGAAGATAGTGATATTCATCAGATTTAAATTGGAGCAAGATCACCCAATTTGTAGTGAGAGTAGACTCATTACAAAGAAACCAATGAAAGAAGTTATAGTAATAATCCAAGTACAAGGGGAAGTGGCTTATAGTTTCAGAAAGCCCATGCAGATGGAGAGGAATGAATAGATTTGAGATGTTTAAAAGGCAGAATGGTAAGTACTGTACTGACAAAGTATGGATGAAACTGTTGTCCTTATAAGAAGAGACATGAGAACCATCTCTCTCCATGCTTGCACAAGAGAAAAGCCGTGTTAGAATACAGAGAGGAGGTGGCTATCTCTGGGCCAGGAAAAGAGCCCTCCCCAGGAACTGAATTGGCCAGCACCTTGATCTGGGACTTCAAAGCCTCCAGATTTATAAAAAAAATAATTTTGTTTGTTTGTTTAAGCCATCCAGTTTATGACATTTCATTATGGCGGCCCAAACTGACTAAGCTTTACAGGGTGTCATTTATATCAAACCTGGTACATAATAGTGACATTTGCCAATTTAGAAACATGTGAAAGTGAGTTTTAATTGTGATTCTCAGAGAAGGAAACTTGCAAAAAAGAGAGGTTAAAGTGAAAAATTCTCAGAGTAGTGTCACAGAAGTCAAGAGAAGAAAACTTCAAGGAAGGAGTGGTCAATAGTGTCAAATGCAGTGGAAAAGACAAGAAAATTAAGGACTAAAAAGAATTCATTGGTTTTGTCCATTGGAAGCTTGGATGAGAATGATTTAAATGGTGGGGTATGACTGTTGATAAATTGCAGGAGGCTGAGTCTGTTGTCAAGAAAATGTCCCACTCTAACATCCTGCTGCAGGAACAGGACGGAATGATGGCTCTAGGCCTTGTCCTTCTAGATTGACCACCATTGCAGCAGAGGCCATAATTCCCTTTGACAGTTCACAACCAATAACTGAGCAGAGAGAGTATAATGCAGGTCCATTCCTGAGAGACCTGGCATTCCTTAACTGGGCAACTTTGGTTTGAAGTGTCCTCATTTGCCAGGTTGACACTATCCTAGAACTATGCTACAATCTGAGACTCTTTGGAAGCGACCCTTATCCCTGCATGCTCTCTGTTTCAAGGGCTCATACCAGCATCACAGTATGAAAGCTGTCCTCACCTTCCTTTTATTTTTCTTCTTTTTTTAAGACAGACAGAGAGAGAGAGAGAGTGAGAGAGTGGGGGAGAGGGCCAAACAGAGAGGGAGCAAGAAGAATCCCAAGCAGACTCTGCAAGAAGCACAGGGGAGCCCAATGTGGGTCTCAATCTCACCACTCTGAGATCATGACCTGAGTCAAAATTAAGAGTCTTCTGCTTAACCGACTGAGCCACCCAGGTGCCCCTCTCCTCATTATAATCTCTTCCCTTCCTCCTTTGCAGGCATCCCCCCAAGAAATCATTCCTTGTACACTTGATCTTTTCTTTTCCTTTCCTTTTTTTAAAAAGATTTTATTTATTTATTTGACAGAATGAGAAAGAGAGAGAGAGCACACAAGCAGGAGGAGCAGCAGGCAGAGGGAGAGGGAGAAACAGGGAGCCCAAGATGGGGCTTGATCCTAGGACCCTGGGATCATGACCTGAGCCGAAGGCAGATGCTTAACTGACTGAGACACCTAGACCCCGCCTGATCTTTTCTTAATAAAAGATTTTCTCCTCTGAAAATGCAAACTGACACTGGGGAAGCAGTAGGATGAAAATTGGAGACATTAGCATGCAAATGACATTTTCCAGAAGCGTGGCTACAAAAAAGGGACCAACGTGTTCTCTAAGTCGGAAAGGGTAGAACAGAGTCCAGCAGGTAAGTAGACTGGGAAAATGAAGAACCCTTCTATTTTTACACAGAGGGGAAGGAAAAGGTGGAGAAGATGCAGGTGATTTTGTAGGTTTCCTGGTGGGCTCTTAAGGCAATCTTCACTTTCTGGTTTCTTTGTATTTTATGAGATAGGAGGAGAGTCTCCCTTGAGAGCAAAGGGGTTGGTTAGGGGCCTGAGGAAAGAAATCTGAAATAGACATTGTGGTCCATGTAGAGTGTTAGAGATCAAACTGAGGAAACACAGGAAGACTTTGGGGGCAGATTCAAGGCCCAATGTGAATATGGTTGATTGCTTTTACCTTTTTAGATGAGCTCACTAATATTTTTATAGAGGGAGAGACGAGCAAGAGTTGAAGTTCAATTTCAACTTCCCTGTTTTCAGATAATGCTTCTGACTACATATATCCCTGTCACTGTGCTCTGTCAATTGGCCAACTTGAATGAAAGCGTTTCTGAGATTTTGAACTAGAATAGCAGTTGTGTCAAGATCCCTTGCTCTTCAAGGACCCTGAAAGAGAGTCCCTTTATCAGTACTAGAAAGATTCTCTGTCTTTGATATGAATACTACTACCTGAGTTCTAGGTCTTGACTAATAGAAGTCAAAATGCTAAAACAAAAAGATCACCCTCAATGTCTTCCACCCCTCCTTTGTACACTTCTCCTGAGGCATTTCATGTCTTCCTGATGGGCCCACCATCTAGTCCTACCACTCATAAATAATAGAGAACCCAAAAGGAATCCCTGAGAGATGATGTATAATCTTATGGATAGCCTGAAAATACGTCATACTTGTAATTCTAGTTTTGTAACATCACATTTGTAGTTTAGGACAGAGGAATGAAGAGAAGTGAGCACCTGAAGTATCCAATAGAAAGGAAAAACAGTAACAAACAACTGATGACACCAGGAATCATAGATAATTATGAGTTTTATTTTTTAAGACATAAATGAAAAGGTGATAGGATTAGCTGTGATATTGACATTGGATATTGCTATATTGCACACAGAAAAAGTGAGTATCAGTTCCTTCAGTGTATTTGTTAAATGCCATCGGTAAAAATGTTGGTAGATTGGGGTGTGAAAAGAGAATCTGAGTACAAATATATTTCTTACTGTTAATTATACATATCATTTACTGAAAATTCCATTACCTGAAGGCATAATCAAATATGAAAAGCAAGGACTTTGACCTGACCCCATAATGAAAAAGAGAATGGATGAGGTGTTACAAAATGAAAGAACAGAAAAGGAGAGTGATTAGGAGATAAATCAATCCTAAATATGTTTATTATATTCCAAGAGTCACTAGGTAAAAACTATCTGCATTAATGAAGTTTTAACAACCACAAATAAGTAATCATTCTATATTTTCTATTCTCCCTTCCTTTGTATGACGTTTATTTGCTTGCTACAATGTTCATGAAAGCCCCCTATAGACTGTAAGGGATTTAAGATAACACAAATTCACACTCTCTACTTTGGGAAAAATATACATTTATGAGTACACTGAGGATTTAAGATTATTATATTATGAGATCCTCATAAAAATGCTCTAGAAAATGCGTATCCTTATTCTTTTCATGAACGAGGTGTTTTCTTCATCCTGCTTTTCTTTGAAAATGAAAAAGATGCCTTTTCTGTTTTCAATTTTTAACAAAAGAGGTGTGTATCTTTTTTAATTTTTAATTTTAGCGAGGTTTTATTTAGTCACTGTACAAATACAGGGTACTGAAATTAGGTAGAATTTCCCAGAATTGATTGATTGAACTGTGTGTGTGTGTGTGTGTGTGTGTGTGTGTAATGTCAATAAAATAAAATGAGATAAGAGATATTTTAAAAAGAAGTTTTCAAGGTAAAAACCAAATTTATCCTAATTATACAAACTATCAATATCTATAATACTTCATAAGTTACTGCTGGAAGGTATTCATGCATTTGAGATACCATAAGATCATCAAGATTTTCTGAGTAATTTGAAAAAAAAAACTTAATGTTTAATATAGTTTTTGTGGGAAGCATATGTTACTTCTTTCTTAATCAATAATCCAGGTATTGGATATATGTTAACTTTTTTTGGGATATGTGTTAACTTTTAATTAATTGTAACATCATTTTCAAGTTATTTCACTTAAATAGTTTATCTAATAGTTTTAAATTATTTTTTTATTTTAAAAAGAGAAAAATGTATTTAATATCATTCCAACATTTTCACAAACTGTGTTTTCAGATAGTAAACAGTTATTTCATGTTAAAGGCTTAGTATTTTGTAAATATCAGGCATTTTTATAATAATAAGGATGATGTCTTTCAGGTATTTACTTTAAATTCTCAAAAAACGGTTGTCCTGTTACTACCAACTTTTAAATTTTATGTTTAAAAGCATGCAGATTGATGGTGGGTTTGAACAGCAAACAGAAAACAAGCCAGTTTTTATATTCATGACCTGAATCTATGTAACTTGCTGAACTTTTATAGGCTCCATTTTGATTCCTGTGGTCCGTGACACATCTAACGTTGTTTATTATGAGTAGATTCAACATTTTTATATCTTTCTTTAATATAGGAACTAATTCATTTGCAGTCAAATTGAATACAATTATGAATAAATAAAACAGACACTGTCTCAGACACTAACTGTGTGGTTACAAAGGAAGTCTCCTGATCTCAAGCCTCCACGTTAAGGGAGTTTTTCTATCTTTAGTCTCTTTATACTGACTTTGCCACTATGGCAAAACTAAGAAAGGGTTGACCCTGAGTCGTACAGCAATGTTTTCCCCGATGATTTCTTCATCAGTCAGGCTCTCTTTGGGACTCGAGCGCTCTGTGATTTTTATCTCCTTTTGAGAACATTTCTGGGAAGGTTTTTTTGTTGTTGGTTTGTTTTTAAACGCAAACTTCACGAGGAAACAGCCTACGAAATCCTGCTCAAAATTCGGATTCATGCTATTTTTAAACCAGACTTGAGAGTGACAGGCGAGCCCCCGGCAGGGCCACCGCAGCCGCGGAGGAAGCGCCCGGGGCCCTAGCAGCTGAATGCCCCCGGCAGTCTGTAAAGACCCAACTGCGCTCCGCACTGGGAATGCACCTCACTGGACAGATTTGCTTGTCGGAGACTTTTTTTTTCTGGTTTTGAATCAAGATAGAGAAATCATTTTGCCATGATATTATTAAAAAAATAATAATAAGAAGAAGAAGTCAGACAGGACTTAACTCACGAGGTGTATATTCTCCTCTTGGTCTGTGCCTGGAACTGCCGCTGACAGTGACTGCAGTTATGCAGATGCGTGCGGAAGAAAATAGACTCTTTTTAACGTTAAACATCAGATTTGGGTCTCCCCAGAGAACGCCGGTTACTGGAGTGGCTGTGAATGATGCATGCTCGCGGAATGCTGAAGCCATAAATCAATCCTGAATCCTACTTTTCCCAGAGTTCTTTCTCTCTTCTGAAATCCTAGTGTTTCACGCACGCACCGACTCTCATTTCCGACGGAGCCTAAACACGTCTACCAAAATAAGATTCAAATAATTAAATGTGACTTTTATAATTGTTTTCCTCTGAAGATCCAGAGCCTAATCTGGCTCTGGTTAATCGTTTTAATTTGACTTATAATACAGTGTCAGTTTATTTAGTTGGAATTAGTTTTCTATTTCTCTCCTTTTTGTAAGCGCTGCCTGTTTACTTAACAATATTTGGCTTTGCCTAATGATATGTACAGAAGACAGTGCTAAGTGGAACATCAGCTGTTTACATCAGCTCTAACAATTAATGCATGTTAATTTTTAATTACACTGATTGTACTAGAGGCAGAATGTATGTTTCTTCACAGAACAGATGTACCAGTCAGCTTGGCTGGTGAACATGCATATCGATCAGATGTTGATGCTGCCAGCAAGTCAGCAAAGTCTGCTGAGTGTCGGCTTCTAATGTACTTACAAGTTTACGGCTCAGAGTCCTGGTGGAGGCAATACAGCTCGATGCTATATCCTCTAATGTTTACAGATAATCACAATATGTCTGTTTTGTGGTTAGCATTCGACAGTGTATGATGAGAAGATTGAATAGGTATGAGGGGATCCAAAGGTGTCTTCACTTGTGGACTGTTTTCTCCACCCTTATTTTCAGGTAGGGTCTTCCAAGATTTTTATTTTGCCATTAGAGTTATTATTATTATTTTTTAACCGATGGTTCTCATTGTAATGTTAGTTGCCTACCACAGGTGACCACTGTCACTAGAAGGAGAAATTGAAAAGACAATATGGTGACTGTACTGGGAAGGACAACCAAACCGATTTAAAAAAAAAAAAAATGGGCCAACAACTACAGCTAGCATCTAAAATAAACTATTCATTTGTCTAATATGTGAAAAAATATGTAACATCATTAGTTATCACAGAAAAACACATTATAACCAGAATGAGATACCACTATAGTCCTACCAGAAGGGCTAGAACTAAAAGGATCGACAATAACAAAGGTTATCCAGGCTGTGGAGCAATTAAAACTCTTCATTTATTGCTAGTGGGAGTGCATATTGGAAAAATAATTTCAAGAAATTGACAAATGTTAATAAGCCAAATATACATATGCTCTATGACCAATAAATTCCACTTCTAGGAATATGCTAAGAGCAAACAACTGTTTATGTACTTCAAAAAAATGTTTGAAAAATTGTTATAGGAGCTTTATTTATAATAGCAGAAGACCAGCAACATGCAAGAGGACAATGACTAATTATGGTATTTTCATACGGTGAAATATTACATGGGAGTTTCACTTCTGGCATGACTGTATGAGGAACTCTGCAATCCAGTAAAACTGGTGAAAATTATAAATAAAAATAACCACTTAAAGTTTCAGAGAGTAGTCCTAAGGACATACAGTAAATGAAGAAACATTTATTCAAGGAAATCTACTATAACTCAGTAAGAACTGTGAGAATCTGTGGTATTTGAGCAAAGACTCATGCCCTTTGTCTGTCCTTCCTCCTACCTCAAGAAGACGGAAAATCTACTCTAGACTGGAACAGCGGAAGAACGTAGGTCTCCTCCCTCCAGCAACCCGCTGAAGTTCTGTCTTTCCTAAGGGTGCAGATCATCAGCATTTCTCATCTTGCTCCCAGCTACCTTTTAATGAGGCTAAATTCCAGGTGAGTGTGTCTGAGGAGTGGGGGCTCCCTTCTTCTGTCTCGCCCCCGCTGGTGGGACAGAGGCTTTATCTTGGGCACAGTGCTTTGAAAACACTGGAGGCTCTAATTGCCCCTATTCTGGCCCACTAGGTTCCATGCTAAGAGCAAGAGAGGCAAGTGAAAGACACCTAGGGATGCTGCCCCTTCTTATTCATTGAGTGCTCACCTCCTAAAGTGGGGTGTCATTTAAAGAGAACTCACCATTGCTTCTGCAACCAGCACCAAAGACATGGCTCAAAGATTTTGCTTGGGGAGGACAAGCGAACCATAGAACAGTGAACTCCAAATTTCTCTCCAAAGGAACTGACTTTATTTGCAAGATTAAAGAAGTTAGGCTTATGAGCACTCTCAAAAACAATGGACATTTTGGTGAAAGTCAATTGATAAGAGATTCGTAGATTTATGGGATATATGCACTAAACTGTAGGACAGGTTACTGAAGAGAAATGGGAACAGAGATATCTGGAAGAGCTCTTTTGGATCAGAACAAATCTTTGACAGTGGGAACTATAACTTCAAGGTCCCCAAATTTGATAGGATTAGTCTGTGAAGGAATTCTTGCCCCAGGGCATTGTTGAAGACAATAGAGCAATGAGCCAGCATTTAGTGGAGCTTGATACTGGAGTGTGGGGAGTGTGGTGGGGAAGGGGGTGGAGGGGAAGAGACAATCAAAGAGAATCCTGCCAAATACATTGTCGTCCCAGGGCCATTGTGGGCACACTGAAGGCTGTGATGTTGAAGAGCGACATCAGAGACCTCACACTGGGAGGGAGAGATGAGTGGAATAGACTTTTCTAAAATCACCCAGCCAGTTACTAAACAAGTAAAGAAGCAAACAACAATAACAAACAAACAAACCCCTTGAAAGGAAGGGTTGAATATTCAGAGTTGCTTCAGTATATTGTCTAAAATGTTCAATTTCCAACAAAAATTATGGGATATGTAAAAAAACAAAAACAAAAACATGGAAATATAACCCAAACCCCGGAATATAAGCAGGCGGCAGAAACTTCTTGTAAGAATATACAGATACTGGATGTAGTAGACATTATTGCAAAGAAGTCATTATAATTATACTCAAAGAATTAAAGGTAACTCTTAATTAGGAAGTAAGGGAAGACATGATGGAAGTATTGCGTTAAATAGAGAAAATCAATAAAAAGATAAAAAATTATTTTAAAAATGGAAATTCTATAGCTGAAAAGTAAAACTGAAATAAAAAAAATATTCACCAGAGGGGCTCAATAGCAGATTTGAACTGGCAGAAAAAAAGAATGAAAAAAACTGGAAAACAGATTGATAGACTATGCAATCTGAAGAACACAGAGAAAGAAATAATGAAGAAAAATAAACAGCCTCGGAGAAACATGAGACAAAAAAAAGTGTAGCAACATATGCATCATAGGAGTACCAGATGGAGAAATAAAATGCCTTAAAACTTTCCAAATTTATTAGAAAACATGCATTTAGGGAGTACAATGAACTCCAAATAGAATAAACATAAAGAGATTCATAATAGATATGTAATAGAACAAGGCTGAAAGATAAAGACAAGGAAAGCATCTTGAAAGCAAACACAGTAAAATGTTGTGGCACTTAGCAGGGAACTTCAATAACATTTTGAGCTGACTTTACATCAGAAACAGTGGAGATCAGAAAGTAGTGGAGTAACACATTCAAAATGCTCAAAGGAAAGTCTACCAACCAGGAATCCGCTAGCCAGCAAAGCTGGATATCAACAACAGTTTCTAAAAATAAATGTAAAGAAGTTTTAGGTTAAGAGTATATATTATATATATTTAGTAAAAGTAAAATGGCGGATGTAAATCCAACTATATTAGTGATCATGTTAAACACGCGTGGATTCTGATCATAAGTCAGATATTGTCAGATAGGATAAAAAAAAAGATCCAACTATATTCTGTTTACAAGACACACACTTTAGATTCAAAAGTATGAATAGATTTAAAAAGTAAAGTATGGAAAATAATATAGTAAGCAAATAGCAACCACAAGAAAGATGGAGTGACTATATTAAGACAAAATAGACTTTAAAACAAAATTGTGACTAGACATAAAGGAAGACATTTACAGTGATAAAAGTACCAAGTCAGCAGGAAGGAATAACAATCACTTATACCTACGTTAACAGCAGAGCACATAACTACATGAAACCGAAACTGACAGAAATGAAGGGAAACAGACAATTTAACACTGAGAGGTTTAATATCCCACTCTATGTAATGGATGGACAAGATCAACAATAAAACAGAAGACTTGAGCAATACTTCAAACCAACTAGACCTAACAGACACCTGTAGAGCACTCTACCCCCCAAAGCAGCAGATTTCACATTCCTCTCCAATTCCCCAAGATAGGTAATATACTAGTGTCCTCCCTGTCCCCCCTCCAAAACCTCAATAAATTGAAATAATGTTAAGTATGTGCTCTGACTATAGTAAGATGAAATTAGAAATAACGCAAAAAACTTTAAAACTCACATGTATGTAGAAATTAAACAACTTCTTCCTAAATATCAAATGGATCAAAGCACAGCTCAAAAGTGAAATTAGAAAATATTTTGACACAAATGAAAATGAAGACAAAATATAGCAAAATGTATGGGATGTGGTTTAAGTAATGATTGGATGTAAATTTATAGTTATAAATGACCAAAAAAAAATCAATATTGATCTAATCTTTTACCCTAAAAGTCTGGAAAAATAAACCTAGAGCAAGCAGAAGAAAGGAAATAATAAAGATTAGTGTGGAAAATTAATACAATTAAAAAATAGAGAACATCAGTAAAACTAATTTTTTTTTTTTGCTAAAGATTGAAGCGTTGGCAAAGCTTTAGCTAGATTGACTAAGAAAAGACTCAAATACTAGAATTGGAACTGAAAGTGGGAACGTTACTAATGCACTTACACAGAAAAATTCTCATAAGGTATACTACAAACAGTTGTACACTAATAAATTTGATAACTTAGATGAACTCGCCCAGTTTCCAAAAACCCACAAACTACTGAAACTGACTCAAAAAGAAATAGACAACTTCAGTATATTTTACCATGTAAAGTGATAGATGTAGTAATCAAAAAATTTACCATGAAGAAAACTCCAGGCCCAGATGGCTTCACAGGTGAATTCTACCAAGCACTTAAAGAAAAATTAATTCCAATTTTTCATAAGCTATTCCAAAAATTAGAAGAGGAAAGAACACTTCCCATCTCTTTCTATGAGGCCAGTGTAACCCTGATGCCAAAACAAAACATACACGTTCCAAGAATAGAAAACTACAGACCAATATCTCTTATGAATATGGATGCCAAAATCCTCAACAAAATACTAGCAAACCAAATCAGCAACGTGTAAAAAGAATTATACACCATGACCAAGTGGGATTTATCTCAGGAATGCAAACTTGGCTTAACATCTGAAAATCACTTAATGTAATAATATACCATATCAGCAGAATAAAAAACAATAAAACATGTTCATCTTACTAGACACAGCATGCAAAAAAAAAAAAAAGCAGAGAAAGCATCTGACAAAATCCAACACTTTTTCATGATAAAAACATTCAGCAAACTAGAAAGAGAATGGAGCTTCCTTAACCTGATGAAAGGTAAGTAAAAAAACCCCACAATTAGCATCATTTGTAAGAGTGAAAGAGTGGCTGCTTTCCTCCTAAGATTAATAAAAAGAGAAAGGTTCACTCTCATTACTTCTATTCAGCATTGCACTGTAAGTTGTAGCGAGGGTAATTAGGTAAAGAAAAGAAAATAGAAAGCATGCAGTTTGAAAATAAGAAACAAACTATAGCTGTTTACAGATGACATGATTTTGTTTACAATAATCCTAAAGAATCCACTTAAAGTCTATGAGTGTTTTTTAGTGAATTCAGCAAATTTGCAGGATACAAGATGAATATATCTAAAACCAATTGTATTTCTATTCACACTAGTAATTAATAACCTGAAAATGAAATTAAGAAAATATTTTAGTTTATAATAGCATCAAAAATTATATAAAGATACATTTAACAAAAGAAGTGCAAATATTATACTCTGAAAACTGCAATGCATTGTGGAAAGAAAAAAAGATTTAAATGAGCGGAAAAACTTCTTCCCATATTCATGGATTCGAATACTTAATATTGTTAAAATGGCAATACACTCCAAATTGATCTACAGATTTAGTGCAATTCCTTTAGAATCCCAGTTGGTTTTATTTGAGAAATTGGCAGGCTGATCCTAAAATTCATATGGAGTTGCAAGGAATTCAGAATAGGTAAAACAACTTCCATAAAAGAAGCACAAATATAGGAGACTCACACTTTCTAATTTCAAAAATAACTATAAAACAATATAGTAAACAAGACATTGTGATGCTACCTTAAGAATAGACAGATGGATCAATGGAATAGACTTGAGAGTCCAGAAATAAATCCATGTATTTATGGTCGACTGATTTTTGGTAAGGAGACCAAGACCATTTAATGGGGGAAGCAACTGTGTTTTCAACAAATGGAATGGGAAACTGGATATTTATCTGCAAAAGAATGAAATTGCACCCTTATACTATATATAAAAAGTAACTAAAAATTTTTCAAAGACCTAAATACTAGAGCCAAATCTATGAAAGTCTTTGAAGAAATGTAAGGTAACTCTGCATGACTTTGGATTTGGCAAAGGATTCCTGTTAATGACAACAAATATGAATAGCAAAAGAAAAAAATAAATTGAACTTTATCAAAATTAAAATCTATGTTTCAAATGACACCAGTGCCTGAACTGTTCGATTCTTGTATGTAGCATTCCTGTCTTCAAGAATCTGTCAGTCTGCGTATTTGGATGCACAGTTAGACCTAACATGAAGTACAATGAAGTAAGAGCTCTCAGAAAATTACAGAAGCTCATAAACAGAAAATGAATAAACACAGAATATGTAGGAAAGATCTGCTTGGGGGAATGTGGTAATGGTCAGGAAACCACTCTGGAGGACAAGTAATATTTTAAAAGCATAATTTTCTTTGGCTCCTCTTATTTTCTGCTTTTCTAGTTTTAATGATGGTAGAGAAAGTTAATTATCATAAATAGCTTAATAGAAGACTTGTAGCTAGTTTTGTCATAGAATGATTTTACTCTCTTTACCGAATCTTAAAAGATATTAAATATCTTAAAAAGCAGCAATAATTAGAATTGCATTGCACTGGCACAAAGATCAAGAGACAGATCAATGAATTCATGGTCCAGAAATATATTCAAGCACATATGAGAATACAGCATCTCTTATCAGTGAAGGACAGATATATTTTTAATAAAAGATTGTTAGAATGAGATCATTTGGGGGGAAAAAAAAAGCCCTTAAAGCTGGATCTCTATTACTTACAAAGTAAATTCTTGGTGGATAAAAGTTCTAACTATAAAACATTCAACCCAAACAGTCCTTGAAAAAACATAGGCTAATGTCAGGGGAAAAAGCAGAAAACTTATTTTAGCCTTTATTTTAAAATAAATTACACATTTTGTTGGTTATTTCTTTTGCTGTGCACAAGATTTTCAGTTTGACATAGATCCAGTTGTTGATTTTGGCTTTTGTTTCTTGTTTTTTGGTGTTATATCCAAAAAAATCATTGTCAAGTCCAAAGTCAATGAAGTTCATCCCTGTGTTTTCTTATAGGAATTTTATGGTATCAGGTATTATGTTTAAGTCTTTAATACATTTTGAGTTAACTTTTGTGAGTGGTGCAAGATAGGGGTCCGATTTCATTTTTTTGCCTGTGGTTTTCTAGTTTTTCCAGCACCAATTGCTGAAGAAACTAGCCTTTCCCCATTGAGTGTTCTTTTCTCCCTTGTCAGTTATCAGTTGACTCTGTATGTGGGGGTTTATTTCTGGGCTAGTTTTTTTCATTGGTCTATGTTTATTCCAGTACCATACTGTTTTAATTGTATAGCTTGGTAGTATAGTCTTATAGTTTATTTTATAGTTTTAAATCAGGAAATGCCTCTGGCTTTGTTCATCTTTCTCAGGACTGCTTTGGCTATTTGGAGTCGTTTGTGGTTCCATACAAATTTTAAGATTGCATTTTCTATTTCTGTGAAAAATGCCACTGGAAGTTTGATAGGGATTGCTTTGAATCTATAGATGGCTTTATGTAGTGTGGACATTTTTAACAAAATTAAGAATTCCTACAGGATGGAAAAAATATTTGCAAATTGTATCGGATAAGGTGTTAATATTCAAAATATATAAAGAATTCATACAACTCAATAACCAACCCCCCACCCCAGCCAAATAATCCAATCAAAAATGGCAGAGGAACTGAACGGACACTTTTCTGAAGAAGACATACAAATGGCCAACAGGTATGTGAAAAGATGTTCAACATCACTAATCATCAAGGAAAGGCAAATCAAAACCACAATTAGATACTACCTCACACCTGTCAGAATGGCTATTATCAAGGAGCCAAGAAATAAGTGCCGGTGAGGATGTAGAAAAAAGGGAAGCTTTGAGCTCTAGAGGTTGGTGGGAATGTAAATTGGTTCAGCTAGTACGAAAAACTGGATATTCCTCAAAAAATTAAAAATAGAACAACATATAATCCAGAGATCTCACTGCTGGGTATATACCCAGAAGAAATGAAAACAGGGTATCAAAAAGATGTCTGCAGAAGAGGTCTCTGTATTCCTATGTTTATTGCAGCTTTATTCACAGTAGGTATGATATGGAAACAATCCAAGTGTCTACCATTGGATGAATGGATAAAGAAAATATGTCATATATATATATATATATATATATATGTGAGATATATGAAATATTATTTAGCCATAAGCAAAAAAGAATCTTGCTTTTTGCGATGTGATGACATTACGCTAAGTGAAACAAACCAGACAGAGAAAGACAAGTACCATAAGATATCACTTACATGTGGAATCAAAAAAAGCCAAATTCATAGAAACTTATAGTAGAATGGTGGTTACCAGGAAGTAGAGGGGTAAGGGGTAGGGCGGGGTAATTGAGGAGATGTTCCAAGGTACAAACTTGCAATTAGAAGAGTAAGTTCTTGAGATCTAATGCATAGCATAGTGATTATAGTCAACAATATTGTATTATATACTTCAAAGTTGCAGAGACTGAATTGTACATGTTTTTACCACAAAAAAGAAGTGGTAATTGTGTGACTTGATTGAAGTGTTAGCTAATGCTAGGTTGGTAATCATATTGCAATATATAAATATATCAAATCAACATGTTATGCTCCTGAAATTCACACGATGTTGTATGTCAATTATCTCAATACAAAAATAAATAAAAATAAGACAAAATTAAATTGCATATGATAAAAGATCTAATTATACACAAAAATTTCAACTTAATTTTAAGAAGAAAATATATGTAAATTTTGTCTTTATACTTTTCAAGAAAGTAACTCAAAAGCATGTTAAAATGTCCTGAAGCTCTATCTCTTACTTGATCTCTTGCAAATCCTCATAAATGCTCTTTCTGCTTTAGCCTTTGTTTCATCCTCTATAATCTATTCTCTGTAGTGCAGGTAGAATGATCCCTTAAAATTAAGGCAGATGCGGTGTTCAAAGTGTCCCAGTGGCTTTTCACATCATTGCCCATGAGGTTCTACCTGGTTTGATACCTGCCTCCTCTCTGACCTCACTTGCTTCTCTCTCCCTTTGCTCATCCACAAGGCCTTTGGCCTCTGCCATTCTGCCATTCTTCGCACACACTCAGCAGGATTCTGCCTCACTTGCTGTTCCTCTGATTGGAGGCCCCTCCCTCACTTCCTTCTGGTGTCTGATTAAATGCCACTCTCTCAGAGAGGCCTTCCTCAACTCCTTTATGTAAACGAGCAGCCCCACATCCCCCAACACTTTGATTCTATCTCCTGCCTATCCTTTGTACAGCATAGGAATTGTCTCATATTTATACAATTTTTGTCTATCTCATTTCACTAGATTGTACACATTTCTAATCCTTTTATATCTCTGGCTCCTAGAAGAGAGTCTGACACAGTGTAGATACTTAATGATAAATAAAGGAAATAATTTTTAACTATATAAAACTTGAAAAAATTAATAAAAAGCAAAATAAGCAAAGTTGGAATGAAAGACCAACATTAAACTGGGTAAATTTATTCTCAACCTCTATCACAGAAAAGGGTAATTTAATACACAAAGAGCTCTTACATATCCCTTAGGAAAAGACCAATAATACATATATAAATAGACAGGAGAAAAAGTAATGATAAAAAATGCAAAAAATATATAAGGTTTGCACACCCACTAGTACTCAGTGAAATGGAAGTAGAAATACCGTTTCTCACCAGTAAGATTAGGGAACATTCAAAAATGTGACAACCTGCACAGTTGGCAAGCGTTGGGGAGGATAGAAACACTCAGGCAGTCTTGGTGTCAGGGCATGGTAAATGAGGTTGGAAGGCAATTTAGAAATATTTATTCACATTTTAAATGTGCATCTGTTGCACTTTTAGAACTCTTTTCACGGAAAAACTCAGAAGAGTACACAGTATTTACATGACAAAAGTCCATTCAGTTTCTTGAAATAGTAGAGACACGGAACCAGCCTATATGTCCGAATGATACCTCCATTCCCTGGTATAGCATACAGACATATTTATTCAAGTCTCAGTTCACATAGCCTCTCCTTCCTTCCTCCCTTCCTCCCTTCCTCCCTTCCTTTCTTTCTCTCTTTCTCTCTTTCTCTCTTTCTTTCTTTCTTTCTTTCTTTCTTTCTTTCTTTCTTTCTTTCTTTCTTTCTTCTTTCTTTTTTTCTTTCGTCAGATTTTACTTATTTATTTGACAGAGAGAGAGAGAACAAGCACAAGCAGGGGGAGTGGCAGACAGAGGGAGAGGGAGAAGCAGCCTCCCCCGTGGAGCAGGGAGCCCAATGCCCCAGTGCAGGCTAGATCCCAAAACCCTGAGATCATGCCCTGGGCCCAAGGCAGACGCTTAACCGACTGAGCCACCCAGGCACCCCTTCTTGATTACCTTATCTAATGTATGCTCCCGATTTTGTCTTGGTTCCCAATATGTGAGGAGCACTCCAATATTTATTAAAAGAAATCTATCAATACTATCATGAAAGGATAGTCATAATATGTTGTCAAGATTATAAAACAAATCACAGGAACCTGCAAGAACATAAACCAATCTATGAGCAATGATTTCTTTAGAGGAGTAGAATGGGGACTTAGCCCTTTTGCTTTATATCACACTCCTCTGCTTGATTTAATTTTTACCGTGGAGCATGTGTTCCCTTGACACTTTAAAATATCCAAGAACAACAAAATGCTGACATTATCTTTAAAATAGATGGCTACTTATACTTACTGCTAACCTTCAGCAATTTCCAGTTGGGGTTGGTGTTTGGAATTATAACTTTGTTGCATGACATTTTCTCTGTACAGAATGAGTGCATGAGGGAGAACATGCATGCCGGTGTAAGAGGACATACGAGCCTGCACAAAGGTGCATGCCTGTGCCATGTGCTTCTCACTCTGTCTCCACTTGGGAGGCATGGGGCTTGTGGGGGCCAAACACGGAGGAATTGCGATATACACAAGGGGAGGGAACACCCTCCCTTCTCATTTTTTACTCCTACAACAAGCCCCCTCCCCATCACCATAAAAGCAGTATTTTTTTTTAAGATTTATTTATTTATTTATTCGACAGAGATAGAGACAGCCAGCGAGAGAGGGAACACAAGCAGGGGGACTGGGAGAGGAAGAAGCAGGCTCCCAGGGGAGGAGCCTGATGTGGGGCTCGATCCCATAAGGGAGCCAAAGGCAGACGCTTAACCGCTGTGCCACCCAGGCGCCCCCTAAAAGCAGTATTTTTAATAGAGAAACTGGAAGTTGGCAACCCATGTCCAGTATTCCAATGAGGCCCTGCTAGTTGAGGGAACTGGCGTTACAGCCCCTGTTTTTTCCATATTGTTATTCTGTACTTACGTAGGTGAAACTTCTTTTGTACCAGGACATATTGTATTTTCTGACAATTTTTAAATACAAAGGATTTACTGTGAAATTTTCATCATCCTTCATAGATACTTGTGACATAGTCTCTTAACTTCTTACTAGAACTGGACAGGACTTTTGGAATGTCCTTCTGGTGTAGAGCTGGATTTCAAATCTATAACAATACATGGAGTTAGAAATAGTAGATAAGAACTCTACCCCATGTCTTTCTAGTACTATGACTGTTACTAATACTAATAATAGCCATTATTATTACTAGCATTTACTGAGTGCTCAGATTATGCCACAGACTATTCCAGGTGGTTTATACGTGTGTAGACTCAATATATGTAAAGTATTTAAAAGTGTGCTTGGTGCATATTAAGTGCTCACAAGTATTAACTACTATTAGTACAGATAACAAGATGGGAACTATTATAATTGTATTTTGGAGAAAACCTGAGACACTAAGCTCCAGGAAATTGCCCAAGGCCATGCAGCTGACAAATGACATTAACAGGATTTGAACCAAGGCAGTTTGACTCCTGAGTTCATTCTCTTAACATTAATTCCATACTTCTTTTCAGTAAAAGAAATCTAACATGTTATATACTGTGTCGTGTAAATGATTCATATGATTTGATCCTTTAATTAGGTGGGGGGCAGCAAGAACACTGAGAAAAATTGGTTCCTTTTCTGTATCTTGCCAGAAAATTCCAAAGAAGTCAGAACTAGCCACTCTAAACATTAGAAGAAATTATTTTAACCCGAACTTAAAAAGCATTCTTGTGTGTGGTGTAAGAAAGTACACTTCAAGTATAACAGAACTATGTTGCACAATAATCCGTGATTGAAAAGGGAAGGACCAGAGTTTTTTTAGGCTGGTGGATTGTAATTACCTAATTGGAATATTAATTCCGTTTGTCTTCCTTTGAAGGATGTTTCATCTTTTGTTTTACTCCTTGGTGGTACATCCAATTACTGAAAACAGGATGCGCCTGTAAAAAAAAAAAAAAAATCCAATTCCCAGCATTTAGGAGTAAACGCACATCTACTACTAATTGTTGTCATTGAAACTAAGTACCACACAAAGCCAAAACAACAAATGGTAATGTTAATAATTAAAAGAAGAAGAAGAGGAAGGGGAGAAAGAACAATCTCACTATATTGTGTAATAGGAAAAACAGGGAAAATATGGTTCCGGGCTTAGGCTTGCTTCCCCAGAATTGAGACTACTGAAGGGGGAGAAACTGGAATGAGTTAGTTGCACTTGTCAGTTTCATTTCATCATAGTTTGTGAAATCTACAGAGGTGGTACGAGGCTCATATATTTACTGGACACTGCTCCACTGAAAATGCTGAAGTCCACATACCCACCGCCCATCTGAACTGCGGCAGCATTACTCACTGCGGACAACTTCTGCCTTTGGCATATTTCTCTAGTGATAACAGAATCCTCGGTATAAAACTCAATGCACCTATTGCAGTCAAATGTCAAAGGAGAAGAAAAAAAAGAGGCCCTTTTAGCATTTTAGAATAAAGTGTTGAAAAATCCTTCAGAAAAAAAACTAGCTATTATCTATCTTTCTATCATCTATCTATCTATCTATCTATCTATCTATCTATCTATCTATCTATCTATCATCTATCTGGTGGAACCAAAGACTAGGTCTGTGTTTATATTCTACCGAACAGTAGAAAATACGCTGCATTATTAAACCTATATACAAAGAGGTTGCAGAAGCTCCCTCATGAACTCCAATGGCAAGATGTACAGGAAAGATATAATTTACTTACTGTGTTTATTGATGTTCTGCAGTTCCACAAACAGTAGCGAGATTATTTTACTTTATTGTTTGTATTGGGACGCTGCCATTTTGAAGGAACTAGAGCTGTCTCAGGTGTTTTATTTAGTGCTCAACCTCCCCCTGCCACGTAAACAAAGACTTTTTTTTAGAGAATTGTCTTCTGAATTTGCCGGACTTTAGATTCCATTCTGTGATTCATTAGCCAAACCTTTTCTAAGCATTAGAGGTTTTGTTTCCTTGTATGTTCCCAGATTGTATATTTAACTATTTCAACTGTATCTATCTCCTCTTTTTACCAAGTGCGCGTGAATATCTTAGATGTGAAATTTTCCATATGTAGGGATTGTGTCTGTTATTTATTCTCCACAGAAGCCAGTACAGTTCTTAATACATGTTTTCTGATGATAACGCTGAGGAAGGGAAGGAAGATGACACCAGGTTAAATGTGGCCAAATATTTTCAGAATGAAAGATGCTGGCTTCAGCTCATGCTCCCCTTATATTAGGTGGGAGAAGCAAGAGTTAAGATCATGGTATGTAAGTCAAGTGGCTGTAACTGCTCAAGGTCAGTGCTGGACTTGGTAACAAAGACCCTACCTTTAATTTCATTTTAATTAATACTTGCTAGATTTATCCTTTATAGGTATCCCAAGATCCAATTTCTGAAATCCGGCGCTTTTGATAACCCCCTAAACTTTGTAACATCTTAAAATTCAAGAAATATGCTTTCTTTACATCACACAAAGGACAAAGATGTGAGATTAATACAGTAGCATACCTCCCTTCTCAATGTTGTCAGTTCATTCCTCTGGACTTGTGCTGGGTTATGATTGTTCTATTAATTATCCACCTAATTGCTTAGGTCATCAGCACTTATTGTTTCCACCTTCCCAGTGGCCACAATACCAGTCAGGATAGGCTAGATTTATGCTATGACGACGAACAACCCTGAAGTCTCAGTGGCTGTGTCAGTTTTCTACTGCTGCCTACAATTTACTACCGTTCAGTAGCTCAAAACAACATTCATTTATTATCTCACAGTTTTAATAAGTCAAAAGTATGGGCATAGTTTGCTGGAATCTTTTGCTTAAAATCTCACCAGGGACACCAAGAGACACCAGGGAAGCACAGGCATAGAGGAAAGATCACGTGAGCAAAAAAGTCGTCAGCTGCAAGTTAAAGGAGAGAGGCCTCAAGAGAAGCAAAGTCTGCTGACACCTTGATCTTGGACTTCTGGGCTCCAGAACTGTCAGGAATAAATTTCTATTTTTTGAGCCACGTTGTCTGTGATATTGTGTTAAGGAGCCTTAGCAAACTAACACCACACAGAAGAAAAAGAAATGCAATTAGCACAATATCTAAAGCTTTATCACTCACTTTCTTGCTTATTGATTTAGGTGGCCATCTTGTGAATCATAGGTTGGTTTGTTTGTTTTTCAATTCCCATTCTATAGATCAGTAGACAGAGACTCTGAAGAGGATATGTCAGTTATGCCAAGTTACCTAGTTAACTAGTGTATCAAACTCAGTACAATGTTTACTTTGTTTTCTGGGGCAATTCAAATTTTCAGTAATAAGTCATCTCAGACAAAACTGGTTATTTAAGTAGCCTATAAAAACATTGGCGTTTGGGCATAAAGGGATATATGAACTAAGTTCGCTACCTTAGGTTTATTAAGAGTTGCCCCATGGAAATTTCAATTTAATTGAAAATTTCCATGCGCTGTTAATTTTAGCAACCATAGCTTCGAGTTTAACAATACATTCAAATTTTCTAGTCTTAGAACACAATATTTGAGGTAACTAATGGTAGCAACGTTTTCTGGTGCTATTATTAGGGTACATATGTTAATACCCAGGTGTCTACGAATGGAATATCCAGGGATCTCAGTTTAGGTAGCTTTTGTTAGTAGTATTATAAATATCACTGGGGGAGTGAAGAGATTATTGTTTAAGTAATAGGGAAATTCCTCCCACCCCCATTAGATGTTTGGTCTTGTTAAGTGCACTCTTCCACAATGTGGGCAATCACTAGTTTCCGCGGTACATTTAACATAATTAATAAATGCATTTGCATTTGCAAGGATCTTTCTTTTTTCCTCTTTCTTCATGACATGAACCTTACCTTTATACCTGTCTTCTTTACTGGTTACCTGCATCTGTCTTTAAAATATACTTTTGTTCATCGAATATTAGAGCATCAAATTTGCTAAAACTCATTAATGGGTCATAAATAATGTGTTTTCTCTTTTTTTCCTATCGTCCAAAATAGTTTAAACTATTTGCTTAATTTCTTTGTGTTAATACACATATTTAGTGTCACTTGGCTACAGTTTTCATGAGAATTTTCTAATAACCCTACAGCTTAACCCTCTATTTATTTTTATTTTAAAGATTTTATTTATTTATTTGAGAGAGAGAGAGAACGAGCAGGGGAGGGGCAGAGAGAGAAACAGACTCCTCACTGATCGTGGAGCCTGGTGTAGGACTCGATCCCAGGCCTCTGAGATCACGACCTGAGCTGAAGGCAGACACTTAACCAACTGAACCATCCAGGCAACCCCAGCTTAACCATTTAATCCATCACTCGTCTCAATCTTATTTTCTCTGAGACTTGAATCTGTTCTATTAATTATAACCAAAGCTCATTTTCTATCCCCACCACCATCACCACAAATAGCTGTTCCGAGTCGCTTTGGTGTCTGTTTGAAGATTCAGTCAGCTACATCCCAACCCCAAACATCAACTGTGGCCCCCGTCCACGTCATGTTGGAAAGTCCATCAATGTTCTTGCTTCAGTGTGAGCTGAGGAGAGTCTCAAAATTCAGATGAACCTCGGGCTGTCCCCAGAGAGCTTCAGAAAGTGGTGAGCTGCTATTTCCAGCGAAGTCAACAGGGCTTTGTGTGAGAGAGGGTTTGCTTTAGGTTAACAGACTGCTGCCGTGTTAATAAAAACATATGCAAAACTGCACACGCAGTCTTTTTTTCTTAAATAAGTGCCCATTAAAAATAACTATATGATAATTAATGAGGAAGGAAGGTAGTACAGTGTAGACGGTTTGTCAATACTGTAGTTAGGTCATTCATCTGTGGAGCAGTGATATTCACCTACTTTCTCCTTTGTTTCAGACATATAGAGTTAATATTTCACTTCTTGTTTTAGACACTCTCTCAAGCATTATTTTAAACAAGCAAACAGGGACCACTTCCAAGATAAAGAAAGTCGCCATTTTTTGATGATGAATTCATAATGAAGGGAATCCTCATTCCAAATGGACTTCTGTAAGGCACCATTCCCCTGAAACTAATGTTCCTAAGTACGTGAGGAGAACCAGTTAATGAATGTTAAATTAAGTTGTAACATACTTAGAGACATGGGCAATGTTTATGTGACACTAGTTTACTTTAAAGCACTCCCTACTGACCTTTACAAAAATAATACAATAGCAATTGGAGATGAATATTTACAGTAGGTGGAAATAGTTCCGAGGTGCTAATTCCCAAACTGCCGTTTGTGAAACGTCCTGCTTCTTTGATCTGTATTTTCTTAGGCTTCTTCAGGCAGAAATGGGCAAGATTGCCAAGTTCAACAAGACAGATTCTTCCTTGAGAACAGGCGGTACCTGCAGCCCCGAAAAGGTAGACATCAAGTAGACCAGGTTGCTGAAATAAACTCACTGAATTTGTCACATGATGGTACCTCCATAGAAACTACTAGCTACATTTGAAGAAAGCCTGGAAATAGGCAAACTCTAGGAGAATATATTGTCTGAGTGAAAAACCTGTATTAATAATACTTGGCACTTTTATATCAAAAATGCTTTTTAAAAAATCCATGCTGTTTGGTGATGACTGTCTCAGCAGCGTGTGTCTCTCTTTTCAGGCCTTATGTATTTGTTAAGTTGTGAGGGAAATATTTTAAATCAAAGCCGTAAAATAAGCATAGTTAGAGAGCTAACATGAGGATTTTTACTTCATTTACATTCATTACATATTATGAGTTTAATTACCTTCCTCAAATAATACCAGTATGAAGGAAAGATGCTGAAGGAGGCGTACTTCTATGATGATTTTATTGATTGTGACTGATGGATGGCATCAACATTTCATAGTGAAGAATCATGGTTTTGTTACATCAGGAAAATTAAATTGGGAGAGTTATTTTCTTTCCCAGTGATAGTGGCAGTTAGAATATTTCACCTGTAATGAGATGTGTGCGTTATGTGCCGTCGTGAACCACGGCTCAGCCATTAAATATATGTAAATGAAGAGAAACACAAGAGAGCCCGGGCATAATAACGTGCAGAACAGAGAAATGGATCCTGGAAAGTGATTAATTTATTTGATGATGCCTCAAGTGAGGAATTTTAGGTCACAAATGAAGTGACAGAATGACAAATTACCATTTTAAAGAATTTACTGGGCATCATTACTGAACAATTGTCAGGTAGTTTATGGTGGCTGAGAAGATGGTATAAATATAGATCTTTTCCTTATCTGAGATGAATTATTAATCACCTTTTTAAAAATCTTTGTGAGTGATGGTTGGCTGTCTGATTGGAAATAATGTGTTCTACAATTTTAACTAAATTCTAATATGATATGTAACAGGAATCTTTACAATTAAAGTCTCAGTGGAGAGTGGTAGGAGGTTTACAGTCAATTGCGGTTTTAATGTGATAGAAGAGGATGAATCCACTCGCATATTTCAATAGATTTCCTTAGGTATATTATCCCTGCTGTGATGTTATTCAAATGTTTACAGTTTATTTTCATTTGAAAAATGACATTCAGATACTTAAATTGTTTTCCTTGGTTTATTAGTTAATGAAAATGAAATTCTAGTAATTACTATAGTTTTGCAGCCTGCCACATTATTTAAAGTGAAGTGACTGCCTTTGTCAGCGGCATTATAAATGTCATCTTCCTGGGTTTTGTTCAATTTTTGTTTGCTTTATCTATGTTATGTCCCTTCTCTGTCTATATGTCACTGTGTCTAATACCAGTACCAACTGGAGTGTGGAAGACAAAGTTACGATTTGAAATAAAGACATTTTCTCAAGTTTTTTGTTTTTTTCTTTGTACATTCTGATAATTAAAGCGGGCAGGAACCTGCTTTCTACCCAGCACTGACCATTCTAAAAATAAAAACAAAACTCTCTCTTACGAGGTACACTGAAAAATCCAGACACATTTTTAAATGTGTGCTTGTGTCAGGTTGCTTAAAACAGTGTTCATAAATCTATTCATGTCTGATCAGCTTCTTAGATCCAATGTATTTGCTATTGCAAAGTGTGGTCTTTTTGATAAGGATTAAAGACAGGGGTTGTTTTTTAAACAGTGTAGGCTAGCTACCTAACAGGGTAGAAATGTCTAGAGAACTATCTTTGACAAGCTTGTTCCTAAAGCAAGCAAATGACTGTCACTATTTTGGTTTTTAGACGGGAAGGCCCTAAAAGACTCATCTTTCACCCGGAAGAAAGCCTGAGATTTTGCTCCTTTTGCGCTATTACGCGCACCTCCTCATTTTAAGCTTGATTCATTCTGAGAGTATATGAAAAATTTAAATAAGTATTCCCTGTGTTACCCATGACATCTTACATTGCTGAACTGGCAAGAAATTTAAATTTTGAATGTACATGCTACTTTTGAAACTCGTTTTGCTTTTTACTTCTTCCCCCAGGCCCCCAACATGGGTGGTAGAATTTTACTGAATCTTTCTGTCTTCTTAGGAAAAGGAAAACTAAAAGAATTGTTTGTTTTTCATTTCAGGTGCGGTCTCTACATGGCATGCTGAGTTTAGGGAAATCTGCGAGCTGCTTTCCTTTTCCACAAAAGCGGCTCAGGTTTCCCTGGTGTGCATAATGGCACGTTTCAGGTCAGTCCACTCCGGCGTTTTTCCATTAGAGATGACCCTCACCTTTCATTTTTCTTTTATTCTTGCTTGCCACAGAAAATATAAACATGCAAACAAATGAATGAGGGCATGCCCCTCTAAGGAAAATTCAAATCCTGGATGAGGTGCTAGAGAGAGACTGGGCTTGTTTAACCTAGCACCGTTCCGTGATCAAGAGCGTATCAGAGGGGAGAATAACCGTTGTATGTGAACTCAGCCCTTCTGCCACTCTTTAAAAATCTTTCGTCTCCTGCCAGCTTACATCAGCTGTCAGAGGGAGTTGCAAAAATGCAATAAAGATGCCTTTGCCTGCGAAAAATTGAGAAAGCGAAAAAGAAGGCTTCAAAGTAAAATAGTGAAGAATAGATTTTAAATGAACTTACAGACATGGGAGAGGAGATGCTTTATGCAGCCATGAGACGAGGATTTTTGTCCTTTTGCATGATTCAAGATGAGGATAGAGGAAGAGGAACATTTGATTAATTGAAATGTCAATGATTGGTCACTGTGTGCCAAGGGTATAGAGAAAAACACAAATATGTTGACTGTGTCCCTAACAAACTTACTCACTGATGAGCAGTTGGGTCCCAAAGAGGTCCAGACATTTCCTATAATTCTATAAGATGAGATTTCTGAGGAGTTTTATCATACCAAAATGATTTAATTACGTTCATTTCTTCTCTTTCGGTCAAGGTTGGTTTATTCCAGAAGCAGCTCTTCTCTGACTGCCTTTTCCACTCCAAATTCTCGAAGCGGCATTCCTCCTTTCCAAGGGAAACCCAACCACATAGCTCCAGACACTTTCTCCTGACTTCCCATTTCCCCAACATTTTGCTATAAAAATGTTCAAACACATAGAAAGCGAACATCCATGCAGCGGCCGCTACCGAGAGTCTTGCATGGAAATTTACTACACTCAGCTTATCAGACGTCTAACCACCCATCATCAATCCACCTGGTAATTTTTAAATGTATTTCCAAGGAAATTGCAGACATCATTACATTTCCCCTAAATACTTCAGCGTGTCTATCATTAACTAGAACTTAATATTTATTTTTGTATTTTTTTTCTCTTGAACTAAATTTTACACACAACGGAATATATACTTGTTGAGTTTCAATAAATGCATGTGCTTGTGGAACCCAAACCACTATCAAGATATAAGACATTACGATCACCCCAGAATATTTCCTCATCCCGTTCCCATCAATGTCCTACCTACCAGCAAACTGCTGTTCTGATTTTTTTTACAACAAAAATTAGTTTTGCCTGTTTTAGAACTTCCTATAAAATAGAATTATACAAGGGCGCCTGGCTGGCTCAGTCAATTAAGCATCTGCCTTCCGCTCGGGTCGTGATCTCAGGGTCCTGGGATCGAGTCTTGCATCAGGCTCCCTGCTCAGTGGGGAGCCTGCTTCTCCCTCTGCCTGCTTGTGGTTGTGCTCTCTGTCTCTCTCTCTCTGACAAATAAATAAAAAATCTAAAAAAAAAATGGAATCATACAATAGGTACTACTTTGTGTCTGGCTGCTTTCACTATAGAAATTTTTTTGAGATTCACCCATGTTTTACATGTATCAGGAGTCTTCTTTTTATGACTGAGTAGTGTTATATTCTCTGTTTAGCCACACTCCTATTAATAGACATTTTTTTATTTCTGAAGTTTTGTGGTATTATGTTTTTTATTTTTTTATTGGGTCATTATGAATAAAGCTACTATCAGCATTCTTTTTTTGGACATGGATTTTTGCTTCTTTTGGATAAATATCTATAGGTGGAATTGCTGGCTCATAAAGTGAACAGTTTTTTTTTTTAATTACAAAATCATTGTGCCAGTGTATATTCCATCCACACTAAATAAAAATTTTGGTTGTTTTACCTCCTCGAAAACATCTGATGTCATCAGTCTTTTTATTTGAGGCCACCTTGCATTTTTACTTTTTTGTTTTCCCTTCATCTTTTCTCTATCTTCAGTCATTGTCTTTCTTCAAGATGAGGATGATGATTTCTTTAATCAGCCTTCAAACACCCTTTGGTATTCTCCCTATAAAAAACAAAGAAAATAAAAAAAATTTTTTTGACCAAAAATCTCCCACCAGTTACCAAATTATTTCTCCAGTCTCTTTAACAACTAAGCTTCTCCACTTTATCAATTAACCTACCTCCACTTTATCACTTGAAACTTCTTGACTTCTAGATGTGGGGGCTGTTCTTTAGCCTTTGGTCCTAGACCTACCAATGTTCTGGTTATTCATGTTAGCTTCTCCTTAGGAATCGTGTTGATTTCTGTATTCAAACCAGTCCCTATGCCAACAATTCTCAAACTTATATTTCTTGCCTGAACTTTCCTTTGCGTTTCATCTGCCTACTTGACATTTTCACATTTCTATGATTCTGATAACTCAAAGTCACCATATCTGATTTTGATCTTGTGCTCCTCTAATTATGCTGTTCCTCCAGGATTCTCAATCTTTGCCAGGCTTTTACATTTCTTCTTTCTGAGAGAAAAGGAAATCTAAAAATTTTCAGATCCAGTTGAACAAACTAAGACATATACTTCAGAGAAAAATTAAAATAATCTAAAAGAAATACCTAAAGTATCTCGTGTCCCGAAACAAGTTAGGCAATCATTAGAATGAATGAAATATCTATTTACAAAAAAATCTATTTACCAATATGTAGTGGATTTAGCTAAACTCATTCACAGTGGAAAATTTACAGCCTTAAGATATTTATATCATAAAAGAAGAAAGGTAAACATGAATGAGTTAAATAATTTAATTCAGATAATAGAAAAGGGACAAAAGAAAAATCTCGAATAAATGAATGATACAAGGAATGGTGACCATAAAAGAAAAAAAAAATTGAATTGCTTTAAGAAATAAAACAAGTGGCCTGATCAAAAACTGATTTTAGGAGAAGGATCTTAACACTATCTAAATCACATTTTCTGAGAAACTTAAAGTCTCTAGACTCATTTTGAATATGGAGCAATGTTATAGGGTAGAACTCTCATCTGATAGAACTGGTATCTTTTTAAGAAGAGCAAGAGACACCAGAGATCTCTCTTTTTTACACAGAGAAGAGGTCATGTGAGCACACAACAAGATGGCAGTCACCTACAAGCCAAGAAAAGAGGCCTCGGCATCTTGCCAGCACCTTCATGTTGGACTTCCTAGCATGAAGATTCACTGTGAGAAATAAAATGCTGTTGTGTAAACCAGCCAGCCAGCCGTAAATTTTGTAATGGCAGCCCAAGCAACTAGTACAAAGAGGAAAAAGAGGTATTTTAGCTGTTCCTGAGTGAGGGAAGATGATTTGGATATAAAACAATTTAACTGCAGAGGAGAAGGAAAATATGAGAAAACGCACTAAGATTTTTCTGCTTTAATATCTCCATCTAAGAAATAATTGACAAGAGCCCTCTGAAATGTCTCTGAAACAGGTAAGTCATAGTAACATGTGAGGGTCCGTCGGTACTCGATAACTGCCCACAACCGCACCAGGTGGTTACAAAATCTTTAGAAGATTTTAGATGGTGTGACTGGGAGAATCAGCTAAGCATTAGTAACTGAGTTCCAGGATATCAAGAGATTTTAAGTGGGGAAAAAAAGAAAAGAGAAGAAAAGGAAAAAATGAAAGAAAAAAAGAAAAAGAAAAGAAGAGGTTTTAAATGGGAAATTAAATTTCTACATAAAATCCAATAAACAGGGAGAACTACTCTGTCTAAATCCTAATCCTGAAAATCTGGTACTTTATACGGCAAAAAAGACTTTGCAGATATGATTAAAGTTGAAGACCTTGAGATAGGGAGACCATCCTGGATTACCTTGGGTGAGTCCAACTAATCAAATGAGTCCCTTAAAATAGAGAAACTTTCTTAACTGTAGTCAGAGAAAAAGATGTGATGACAGTTCTTTAGAGACTCAGGAAGGGGACCATAAACCAAGGAATGGGTGGCCTCTAGAAGTGAAGAAAACTCATTCTTCCCTTGATTCTCCAGAAAAAAATGTGAGTCCTGCTGACATCTTGATTTTAGTGCAACCCATCTCAGAGTTCTGAATTACAAAACTGTGAGATAATACATTTTTGTTGTTTAAGCCAGCAAGTTTGTGGTGGTTTTTTACGGCAGTAACAGAAAACACATACAAATTTTGTTCTACACATTTGGACCAGAGCATATTAAATAAAGACCCATGAAAGCAGTGTCAACACGCCAAAACTTGCCACAGCACACAAAGAAAATATTTGTCCGACCATACTTCTAATATAAGGATGCTGGATACTAAAATACCTCTTAGTTTACGTAATTTCACGGTAAGTGCAAGAATGGAAGTGTGTGTGCTTTGTATATATGCATATTCAGACAAATGCATACACAGTGATGAAGTGGGTTAAAGGAGTTAATATTAGAAAATATTATCAGTCATTTCATTGCATCTCATAATAACAAACACGTTCAGCACTTTCTTTCTTTTTTTTTTTTAAGATTTTATTTATTTATTTGACAGAGACAGCCAGCGAGAGAGGGAACACAAGCAGGGGGAGTGGGAGAGGAAGAAGCAGGCTCATAGCGGAGGAGCCTGATGTGGGGCTCGACCCCATAACGCCGGGATCACGCCCTGAGCCGAAGGCAGACGCTTAACCGCTGTGCCACCCAGGCGCCCCTCAACGTTCAGCACTTTCTATGTGACAGGCGTGGTTTTAAGTGCTTTACGTTTATTAAGAATTTTAATCCTCACCACAATCCTGTGAGGTAAGTAGTTTATTTTTTATCCCATTTTGCAGGTACGCAAACTAAGACAAAAAGAAGTTCAGCTAACTGGCTAGGGTCACGCAAGTCGGCAAGAGGAGGAGCGGAACTTAAAACTTGAGTGTTGTAGCTCCAGGCAAGCTGCTCTTAAATTGTCCCCTGGAGAAGCTGAAGCATCAGTAGATGTTGGTGTTAAATGTATGTGGTGAAATACAGATCAAACGAGAGAGGCTTTAATCAATGAAAATCAGCTCATACATGACTGGGTATTGCTAATTAACACGTAAATAATATATTTTTTAAACACTAGTGTTATGTTAATAATAAGGTAATAGTGGCATTCCCATTAAAATCATAAACCAAGTGAGGAGAACTACTCTCCTATTAACTTAACCTTCTTACACATTGTTTGCTTATTGCTCTCAGGCACAGTGAATTTAAAATAAAAGGTGAAAATATGATTTTATACCTCTTGAATTTCAGATTTCTAAAAGGAAACTCAGCAGGTTAATGAGAATATTAAAAAAGTGGTTGAATAAAAATAAGTTTAAAATGTCAATATATTAGTTTCTATGCTACATATACTGAGGATAGAAAAACAAAAAAAATCTCACATTTATTTTATTAGAATGGTCCGACTGTTTACTAAAATGTAGACAATGAAGAAAATGCATGCTAATTTTGCTTATGAACTACATACAAAATCTTAAAGAGAACACTAGCTTTTTTACTATAACATGTTAGTTTTAATAATCCAAAATGACCAAATATGTTCATTTTAGGAACATGAGGAATTTTATATTAGAAAATCTATTAATGTGACACAACAATTAATTACTTAGAGGAGATAAACCACATTGTCTTCTCTAGAAATGCCGAAGTGGCATTTTGGATTTATTTAGCATACACTCTTGAATTTTTTTTTTTTTAAGATTTTATTTATTTATTTGACACAGAGAGAGACAGTCAGCAAGACAGGGAACACAGGCAGGAGGAGCGGGAGAGGAAGAAGCAGGCTCCCGGCGGAGGAGCCTGATGTGGGGCTCGATCCCAGAACGCCGGGATCACGCCCTGAGCCAAAGCCAGACGCTTAATGACTGAGCCACGCAGGTGCCCCTTGAATTTTTCAAAATATCATTTTATCCCAGAAACGCCTTCCTTCCCAAAATCATATGCTAAACTTTCTGGTTTGTCTTTTATTTGGGTGACTTCATTTTCTTACTATGTTCACCTTCTAGTATTGTTGGATGAAAGAGAGTTATAATAATTTAAACAGCTTGATACTAGTGTAAGAATAGTACAATATTGATATTATATATTAATATTTTATATAAGATAAGGAGAATTTAAAATCGGTGAGAAAGAGAGGTCTTTTCTAGGAAACATTATAGGAACAGTTGACATAGCAATTTGGAAAATGCTTGAGTTATTGTCTTATCAAACATTTTATCCAAATAAGTCCTAGGTATATTAAAGATATATTAATAAAACAAAATTTGAATCATAGTATCTGTAAGAAGAAACTTTAGGCATCATTAGGAGGATAAAATGTCTTATACAGAAGGGTAAACAACCTTTTTAAATATACAAGAAGGTGTGCAAACATAAGTAAAAAACATTGGTAGCTTTGATGATGTGAACATAAAAAAGAGAGTGTATGGCCATACCTAAATTAGAAGAACAGTGATAATGCTGGGAGACATTGCAGAATATTTGATACATAAATTATTAACAATCTTAATATTGGAAAAGTTTCCACACCATCACCAATAGGAGTAAAAGGTTTTCTGTGTGTAAGTAATTCATAAAAATGGAATACAGAGATACAAGTTGTCGATAAATGTGCAAACAGGATTTAAAGGAATGTACCTCCAACTCACATTGGGATATGTTTTTTTCACCTCGAGTTAACTAAGTTTAAGAAAAAAAAGAGAAAATCTTCTCCTACCTAGTAAGGTTTGAGTAAGTGCGGAGGCAAACTCATGTGCCCCAGAGGGAGTATAACATAATGCCACATTACTAGCCAGAGGAAAATTTGGAAGCATAAACTAAAGGATCTTTAAAATATCCCTTATCTCACTGATCAATTTTAATTAAGGAAAAAAATTGCAACATATGTTATAGTAATTTCAATTTTAGAAATGATCAAGATACAAGACTGCGTCCAGTTATGAAAATGCTCACCAAGGCATAATTTATAATAGTTAAAATTATATTTCTATGGTCAAACAATATGATATCAGTTAAATACACTGTGGAAAGTCTGCAAAAGGATATTATGAAATAATTAAATGTAGTCTTCTACAAGAAGCTTTAAAGTCTTGGGAAATTTTAGCAATAGGTTTCTACAACAACAACAAAACCCCCGTTGAATTTACCCCACAGTTATTAAGATCAGGAAGATATGCAGATGTTGTACATACATCCACACGAACCCCAGCACAGAACAGTCCCCCTTCCATTGTCACCGGGTGAGATTTCTACCTGATCTTCTCTTCCTAACTACATGGCTCAGCTCTCCCTCTCTTTTTCTTCTCTTTCAGGTGAAAATCCCCTTCCCTTTTTCCTTCCATCCATGTCCACACTTTCTTCTTAGCATCTCTCTCTCCCTGTTTCTCTCTCTGCTCTCTCTCCCTTTCTCAAACTTTTGAGAACTTTTGTACAAATGACAAATTCCTCTAATTCTTCAATGCAGATCATTTCAGTCCTGCTTTATTTTCTACTCTCTTCTTCAAGAACTTTGTCTTTTATACCTATCCCATATTCCAGCAAATCTTCTCCCACAAAGTGACAACTTTTTGGTATAAACTATACACTTTCCTAAATTTGAAAGACACATGCAGTGTGGGTTTTTTTTGGGGAAAACATTTAACAGAACATTTTTCTTATTGCTTCTACATAGAAAACTATGCTACAGCAAAAATCACAAATGCAAGGAGATATCTATCTATAAAGAGGTTCATCAGTGTTTCCTTATATAATGTTGTTTATAATATATTTCTAAAGATGAAGTAATCTTAATGTATTTCACTTAATTAATAGGTATATTTTACACCTTGCCATGCTTACATTATATACTATTATGTTATGTACAATTGTATATAATAATATATCAGCATAGTGTAAATAAATCCATATTACTAGTGTATATAATATATAACAATGACATATTAGTAGTATATATAACATTACATTAGTAGAATACATAACGGTAGTATATATAACATATATATACATATATACATGGCATGAGTTAATTCAAGCAGATCAATCAATTATTCTGAAATGGGCCTGGGAGTTTCTAAAACTTCTAATATTTAATATGATAATTATTTTCAGTTAAGTTTGAAAAATATTAGTTTAACAAGATTAACTTACATCTAGTATATAAATAGAGATGAGCTGTTCTGAGAGAAGTAGTTTCCAAATTTGAAGGAAAGGTGAAGTAGGTAATTTTAAATCACATGAGATAGGACAGAGAAGTCGGGAAGTGATATAGGGCAACGTGATCACATTAGGTTTTTGAGAACAAAAAGAAAATAATACTTTGAGATGGAAGTGGTGCAAAAGAGATAAATGAAAAAAGGTTTTCACATTTTAAACTTTTCTTAGAAGGTACCTTTTATTCCCCTCTTATCCTCTCCTGTCTATAATATCCAGATCTCAAATTAGTACTACAAGATTTATAAATTAGTCCCATCTTAGTTGAAATCATCTACTGTGGGACATCCTGGTCTTATCTACAATTATCAATTTACTCTGTGTGAAGTACATTCTAAAGTTTGAAAAGTTCTCTTATCAACATTGGAAGCACAGTCAAGTTTAAGTTGATACCCCTTTACCACTTTACCACTTTATTTCAACTATACTTCTCCCCTCTAAAAATGTGGGAATATAGGCACATGACCAGCTTTTTAGCACTCAACAAATATTTACCATCTTAATCACAAGTGTCATCAACTGACATGCTGTGTAACAGTATTTGCCTGTCATTTCTCTGATAGGCAGTGAAGTTATCTGAGTTGAATGTCCCTTTAAATTTTACATTTCCTCAAGGGATGCAAGAGCCAATTGTAAGACATCCTAAGGCAAAATGACTAAATCACTAAGAGTGTAACAGAATGTCATAAAACCAGTGAATATTTTCAAATTTGGACTTCCCACATAAAAGCAGAGTAAGCTCAAAACCTGAGTGTCTTAGGACCTGACAACAATTTGTTAAATGAGCTTAATCCTTCTCTGAAAGAAATGTAAAGCTGTGCTCAATTTAGATTTCTCTGTGTTCCTATACTGAGCAAGACAACAATCATGTTTTGAACTATTGTTTTTTTATCAGTGTTTGTTCTAGCTTACATTACATAAGTGTCCCTATAACTTGAAGCAAGCAGTATAATTCCTTGTATTTTATCCTAAGGCTCTAGGCAAATAGGCAAATGTCATTTTGCAAATGTTTTTTGCAACAATAATTATAATAAAAACAAGAATATCATAAATATATAGTAGTTTACCTTCTCCACTAGTTTACTAGAAACTGCATGTGTATTTAATTTAATTTAGTTTAATTCATTTTAATTTAATTCAGTATGAAATAATTCTGCACACTTATTTATTGGTTCCCCCAAATAGTAGGCAATTAATTATAACAGTGATGATTCCAGCTCTAGGTCTTGGCTAATGTTTTAGCTGTGACATTAGATCCCACTTCGACACTTAGTAACCCCCTGTGTGCTAATTGCTCTTTTACTATTAACCTACGAATAAAACTAGTATCAACTCTTCGTATTTGCTTAACATTAGGTGCCATTTAAATAATTTTAAAAGGAGAATCATGGTGAGTTTGATCAAAAACTTTTTTATGACTTCCACCTAGAAAATTTTCTTCTTAAATCTGTATTTGTAGAGAATGATTGACTTTTGTCATTAGTTGTCAGCACAATGCCCCTCTTTCTTATATATTTTAGACTTCTTTTGAACAAGAATTCTATAAAGGAGATATATTTTCTTTGGGGCTCATTCATGAGAGTGGTAAGAATGGTCTTCATCGTGTTTTAATTTTCTATAAATGTCCTTTGTATTGTTCACTTCTGCTTTTCATTTGTTTTGCTCAATTCACTTCTATCTTTTATGTTATTGAAAACCGTCTCAATTAGTTTGGAATCATTAAACCACTAAGCTACTTTCAATAGCTTCGTGGTCCTTATTTCTGTGATAATAATTGCCTTTGCATCACATATTTTCCTCCTTAGACTTCTTGTTTTGACACCATGTTATTTGCCCTTTTAGTTGTTTTTTTCTTAACCTTCTTCCCCCCGAAATTCTTCGGTTTATTTGTATTTTCTCAATTTAGTCTTCTTAATTTGTTTATTCTCATTCCTTGACCTACCACTTCCTTCCATTCATTTTTTTGATAATCAAAGTTAGTAAATATTGCTTGATTTTGTGGTGAAATACATTGTCTTCTCATCATAGAATTCTTGTATCTCCTCTTTAATAGTCACAAATTCTGCTCCCAAATCTCAATCTCTCTCTCTCTGTCTATCTCTCTCTCTCTCTCTGTCACACACACACACCCATGCTTTTCATTAGGAGTTATGAACTTTATTCTGTAAAGTCAACTGATTTAAACATTTTCCATCATCTGTCGTCTTGAAAGAGAGACATTGCCTGTCTATTGTGGAATGTTTCTATTTTTTGCTCAATCACACTGATGCAGACACAGGCTGTATTATTACTTCAATTTGTCATATTAAGAATATGATGATTCAGCAATTTATTTCTGGGGGCATAATTTGCTTATAACAGAGCTGAAGTGAGAATCTAATTTTAACCATTCTTAACTCAGTGACTACTGCCCTCTGCTTTTTTTTTTTTTTTTTTTTTTTTTTTTTACAAATACAGTAATTTTGAATTTGCTGTGGCATATTGAACAACTATGCAACTTCTCTGGTTTAGTTTCTCTATCTATAAAACAGGTGGAATTACATTCCTTTATCCACAATAAATACAGTGCCATTTTACTTTTTTTTTATTGGCATTTGTACCAATTTATACTGGGTTGGTTACTTGAAAGGACTCAAAAGACTCCACAGGGTGTACTCATGAGAGACTGTAAGAAAGGGAAAGTGTATAGCGCACCAGGGGAAAGAAAGAGCAGAAGATCTGGAGAAGATCTGGAAACTTCTAGGCATAGCTCTTTGGGCTCCATCTCGGCCACACAGGGCAGGCTTCCCATTTGGATCAGGAAACACCAAGATCTGTGCAAAGTAGCTCAGTTTCAAGGGAGCCCAAACACACAACTGCAGAGGGGACTTTCTGTCCTAATGATGTCACAGCTAAAACCAGGCTGGATAACCTTTTATTTATTTATTTATTTATTTATTTATTTATTTATTTATTTATTTATTAAAGATTTTATTTATTTATTTGACAGAGAGAGAGACAGCCAGCGAGAGAGGAAACACAGGCAGGGGGAGTGGGAGAGGAAGAAGCAGGCTCCAGGCGGAGGAGCCCGATGTGGGGCTCGATCCCAGAATGCTGGGATCACGCCCTGAGCCAGAGGCAGCCACTTAACGACTGAACCACCCAGGCACCCCTGGATAACCTTTTAAACCAAGTACAAAATATCCATGTACAGTATGGTGACTAACATAATAAAAAATATTATTATAATAAATAAATAAATAAATAAATAAATAAATAAATAAATAAATAAAAAATATCCATGTATATATCCAAACTGTAGGTTTGGTTCCCAGTCCCACCCATTATGCAACTCCATCCTCTGACTCCTGGAACCAGGATGCCCAGCTGCCTCCTTCCCAGGGCTGCTGTAAGGATGGAATGAGACAATTTATGTTCATGCTTTTGAAAACCCTAACTTAAGGTCTTATTTTCTTTTTGGAGGTGAGAGGGATCACACTGAATTTAGGCTATTAAGCAACAGAGAAGAGAACAATAGTATCTCTTGGGCTGGGCTTGCAGTCCATCTCTAGATGTGCTGCTTCAAACAAACAAAAATGAATCCAAAGGTGTGAGAAAGTATAGCTCCAAACTGGAAACATTCTTTTCAAGAGCTGAATTTTTTTAGCTCTTAAATGTGCAGGCTTGGGATCCTGCAGAGGGAAATTTTCCAGGGGGGTAGAGAGACACTTTCCCACTTAGGGCCTAGATACCATATGTCTAAATATTTAAAAGTTACATATCAAAGTAACAAGCTGTGAAATAAAATATGACTTAAACTCCTCCCTGAACAAGGTACCTACAAAATGACTTGAATTTCTAGGTCATTTAGAACTCCGACTCGTGTAAACAACATGTCCCTTGCCGGGGGTCTGTGTTTCTCTTTCTAGCAGAGACTCCAACATCTTGCACAATGATGAGCCTGGCATGCATGTGTGTGTAGACCCTCCGAGCCTGGAAATCCCAGCTCCAGCTACTTAGCCTAAACCTGCAAGTAGCCACCCTTTGTGCACGTGGCAGACCTGGTGTCCCACGCTAGGAAATTCACCCTCGGCAAATGAAACCTGGCGGAGGGGCTCACACTGCTCCTGTTTTGGTTGCCTTAGATGGGGTGGTGGGAGAAGTTTTCAACATTCACATTTATCATAGTCCTTAATCGGTTTTGTCTCCTCTCTGACATTATACTTTGTCACTGACACCTTTACGTCTGCTCTTAGAGTCAATGCTTTCTCTTTATATTTTTTTTCATTGTTCGGTTTTTATTTTACTATTGTCTCCTGCTCTTTTTCTCTTATGTTTTAAAACTGTTGTTTTTTTTCCTCTGGTGGTTTAGAGAATATTAGAAAGTTTAAGGCCATGTTATTATCAGCAACGTTTTCCTTCAAATAAGACAAGACCTTCTTCTCCAACTTGCCTGTCATCCATACCTTCTTTGAATTTTTTGACTTTGTTAATAAATATTTTCCATTTTGTGCCTTTTCTATTTAAGAATTTTTTTTGAAAGGAAAAATACACAATCATAACAGTAATAAGTATTTTATCTTAATTATAAATTTTATTAGTGTGCGTTCATCAATTTTACTTGTATTCCTTGCCTTCAATGTTTGACATTCTTTTTTATTTTGTTGACATCCCTGGTGCAAGTACTCTATTCAGGAATGGTTTCTAGGTCTATGTGGATGGTATAATTTCTGGGTTTGCATATCTGAAAAGTTTACATCATATTTAAAGATAGTCCTGTTGAGTATAAAAATATGTTTTAAAAAATTTCCCCAGAATTTCATGGTTATTATTCTATTGATCTTTGAGAAGAAAATCTTGAATTTTAGAAGATAAGGCAACCAAAGAGAAAAGAGCGAATGCAAGCTAATGTAAAGAAATCGTGCAAGGACTAAGACGTTCCCGCGAATGGGAGCAAAAAGGGGTCGACTGAACACGTATAGGGAATAGCCATGAAACATACAACGTAGCATCTTCTGAGAGGAGGGAGACAAAGAGAATAAAGAGAGCCAAAGAGAAGTTTAAAAGGAAAGCCATGGGGGGCTCCTGGGTGGCTCAGTCATTGCGCGTCTGCCTTCGGCTCAGGCCATGATCCCAGCATTCTGGGATCGAGCCCCATATCAGGCTCCTACGCTGGGAGCCTGCTTCTTCCTCTCCCACTCCCCCTGCTTGTGTTCCCTCTCTCGCTGGCTGTCTCTATCTCTGTCAAATAAATAAATAAAATCTTAAAAAAATAATAAAATAAAATAAAAGGAAAGCCAAGGAAAATAAAAGAAGATCACATTGGGAAATGTATCATCTTTTGAGCTCTTGGCTGGTGATACAGATTTGGCAATAATGGTATTTAGAATCTAAATTTCAGATGATAATTGAAGCTATGGATATGAAGGAAGGTTTAGGGGATGATTCACTCCTCCAACTTTTCTTCTTGTATAAATACTTCTGAAATAAAAAAAAAAATGTAAGCGGCGCCTGGGTGGTGCAGTCGTTAAGCCTCTGCCTTCGGCTCAGGGCGTGATCCTGGAGTCCTGGGATCGAGCCCCACATCGGTCTCCTCCTCTGGGAGCCTGCTTCTTCCTCTCCCACTCCCCCTGCTTGTGTTCCCTCTCTCGCTGGCCGTCTCTCTGTCAAATAAATAAATAAAATCTTTAAAAAAATGTAAAAACAATACTTACATTTTGCCATTTCATTGGCTCAATTTGCCAAGTAAACTAATGAGAAGAGAAGGCAAATATGAGAGGAGAGCACTATAAAAGTATCCTTACTTACATATAAATTTTTTAGAACATTTAAAAGATAACCATTGCATATTTCAAGGTTTACATAGTTTCTGAATGTCCTAATAGGTAAGATGTCTTGTTGCCAAAAATAAGTTGCTCTGTCTTTGAAAATTCATTAAAATTGTCTCAATTTTAGTACAGTTTGGGGAAAGCAATACCATCTTGAATTCCCTAAACTGATTGCTCTCTGGATTATTTTGTGGTGTGGTCATATTCTGAGAGCAGGAAAGAGAGAACTGGGAAAATCTGACCCCAGTTTTCTCCCTTTTCAAAGTTTGTACGGTGCATAGGGACTTCAGAACTCTCAGAGAGGATGAACAGATGAACAAAGCTTGCAGACAGACTATCAAGAACCATTTTATAAAATCACGTCTTCGAAGATACTCAGGAACAGAAGCTGTGCACATTTCTGTAGTTGTACAACACCTGTAACTTTGCATCAAACTTTTGGTGTCTGTTTCTGGATTACCACATGCCATTATCATGTGGACTGTGAGTTGTAGAAATGTTTAGGAAAGGTCTAGAGCCAGAATATTCTGTTGATGTGACTCACAAGTTATGTAACCTCTATGAAATTCAGCTGCCTCATCTGTACCAAGAGCTTATAGGTCCCCAGCTCAGACCTTAACACATAGTGTGCACATAGCAAGAGTTAGCCTTCCTCTCTGACGTAGGCACCAGCCGTGAACACAAGACAGTTAGCTCTAATCTCAGGGGCAGCTATTGTCTTTGATATGACCCAAGATAGGGGGTGAGAAGAAGGAAAAAGTAAAATGAATTGAAATAAACAAATGGAATAAACATACATATCTTCCTCATCAGGAGTTATTAATTTAATTTAAAGTAAAAAATAATTGGGCACCTGGGTAGCTCAGTCAGTAGAGCGACTGACTTCAGCTCAGAACATGATACTGGAGTCTCAGGATTGAGTCCTGCATCGGGCTCCCTGCTCACTGGGGAGTCTGCTTCTCCCTCTGATCCTCCCCCCATGCTCTCTCTCTCAAATACATAAATAGAGTCTTTAAAAAAAATAAAATAAAAAATAATAAATTAAATAACTAATAATCCCATATATTTAAGGAGGGGGTTAAAAGTCAATATTCATATCAGCAATGAATGAGTAGAATTAGAAATTAAAACAAATACCATTTCAATCAGTAACTCGCCAAATGAAATACTTAGGTATGTCAAAAAATATCCATAAAATATGTGCAAGCTCTAGAACAGGAAAATTATGAAGCTCTAATAAAGGAGATCAAAGAACTAAATAAATGAAGAGATATTTCATGTTCATAATAGGAGGATTCAATATTGTCAAAATTTCAGTTCTCCCCCACTTGATTTATGGGTTCTTCACAATCTCAATCGAAATCCCAGCAAGTTATTTTATGGATATCAATAAGCTGATTCTAAAGTTTATATGGAGAGGCAACACAATATTGGAGAAAGAGAACAAATTCAGACCACTGACAATACCTGATTTCAAGTCATACTATAAAGCTACAGAAATCAAGACAGTGTGATATTGGCAAAAGAACACACAGATAGATCAATAAAAAATAATAGTGAATTCATAGAGAAGAGAAACAAATACAGCAAGAAAAAAAATAAATGTGTCTGTCAGAAAAGTAAGGAATTGAATTTTTATACTCTTTTTACTACCAGTTATCTAGCTATAAAATTCTCCTGTCAAAAAAACAATTGTGAAATTTTCATGTAATTAGTAAAAAATGTTATACGTGAGTATTCTTCAACTTAGATCCTACAAACTGTAAATAAGATGTTATATTTCATCTTGATTTTTCAAAGAATTATTGACTATCAATGAAGAAGTATTTAGTTACCGTCAATGGTTTTGCACAATATTCTTGACATAAAATAAATTTAAAAATTAGTTATTGTAAGTAAACTTGCAATATTTTTGTACTCATGTAGAATAGAAGATAGCCAGTCATGAAAAGCAGCAATGCCAAGCCTTTGTGGGAACAAAGTGAGAAACTGGAAAACTCATGTCGCTTTACATACAACAATAGGAATTTCTAGTATGTAAAGGAAATGAGTAAATTAAAAAAAAAAAACACCAAGAACTAGAAAAAACAGGTTCAAACATCTGATTGCAGATGATCCTTCTACCAAGGAAAACTGACTCCCAGTTTCTCGAAAGTTGGTTTTTTCCTGCTGAGTTGAATTTTCAGGGTTAAGCATCACCTGATAAAGAGTACATCAGCCTTGAACTATCTATCCTCCTGATTTGCTTGATCCTATCTGCCTTCTGGATCACTTGCCCAGTGAAGATTCCTGGGTGACATTGCCAATGTCTCATCTCCTAACATTTTTGGCCGTATCAGCCTGAACTTGGATAAGTATAAATCTCCAACGAGGCTTACATTGGGCCTGTCATAGAGGTAGCAGCAACAGTTCTGGCTTGTAGATTCAACCCAGCCACATTCTGAAGATTCTGGAACCTCCCATCACTGTTGGATTCTGCTGAAGTGTTCCACTGTGGTACATGGCTTTCCTAAGGGCTACTTGGAGGGGACAGGTAACTGACATTAAAAAAAAAAAAAAAGAAAAAAAAAGATATGAAATATCGGCCAGAAAGATACAGGAGACAAGAAGACACCAGCAATGGCTATTTTGAAATATTATGGCTCCATAGGCCTAGTGCAGTAATGTTCATGTTAACGAATATTGGGCTAAGTTTTCTTGTAAAGCCTTGACTGGCTTGGTTAAGTACCACCTTGGATTAGTTTTTCCTCTTTCTGTGTTTTACTCTCCTTTTCCCCTTATTCTTATTGCCTTGGGATTGCAAATCTCCCACCCTCTTTTCTACTTGCCAAAAATTTTAGCACATAAAATTTGCCTCTAGAGGAGCCTGGCTAAGACAGGGTGTCATATTTTTCAGTGGGTAAGAAAAAATTAAATTAGATTACCATAAATTACCAGATCTGTTATATATTAATAAGTGTCACCCAGTAAAATGCTCTGCAGCCAATGGTGTTTGGAAAATGTTGGGTAAAACAAGTGTAGTCAAGTTTCATTACTTAATAGCCTTGATTTATAGTGCTCTTTTTTTTTCTTCCTCAGAGCATCCACTGAGACTAATATATCCGAAATACATACGAAAACAACATTTAGAGAGGAGAAATGGTAGAAAACTTAAAGTTCCATAGAGTCAAGAGAGGTAATATAAATAAGCAAAGCAGCCTGGTGGTATGCTATGTTAAACAGGAGAGAGCTTGCACCAGCTGGACGAGAGCACCTTCAGAGGACAGGTAACATATGTGAATGTGGGTTCTGAGATGCTGGACCTGCCAATTTTTCAGGATACACCAAAAAATCTAGATTTGTTAAAAAAAATATGAAATCTTCTAATGTTAAAACTATCGACAACCGATTCTAATTTTTAAAAGTCATTGCATGGTCCAAAGATAATAAACCTATGAGCTGGGCCAGAGCCAGTATTTTGTAACAATGGTGATACTCTTCTTAGAGCACCCTGGTCGGTTCTCTGCCTTCTAGGCACTGCAGGCTGAAGGAACAAAATAATTCAAAGAAATATTTCCTACTTACAAGGGGCTCAGGAAGATCAAGATTTTTTCTTATCATTTTATGTCTAGTTTGTCGAGGTATATGCAATATATTTTCTCAGAAAAATATCTATTACATGGAAGTTTTCAAATATCTACATGGAATTGTTCATGGTACTTTCTTATTTAAAAAACAAAACAAAATAAAACAAAAAGGAGTTCTAGGCAATTCTGATTTTAGCTTCTAAATTAAAGAGCTTGGAAATTAGCAATTCTACTATTACAACAAGAAAAAAAGCTGAGCAAACTGAAACTCAGTGACTTTTCTGGTGCCCATGAAAAATTTGAGAACACAGAGAAAGTCATTACCCTGAGATCTGGAAAGAGGAGTGAATACAAAGAGGCACAACTGAGATCACCTTTGTGGAGTGGAAGCCACTGGAGCCATAACCTGATAGTAAGACTTAAATAGTTTTGAGGAATTGCTGGAGACTGAGTGTGGGTTATCCAGAGAGTGAAAAAGTTCTGGAGGATCCAGTCATAGGAGGTCCCCAAGCTTTAATGGGTTTTACTTCCAAGAACCTCACCAAATACTCATTCTAAAGAACCAAGGAAAAGTACCCTCGATCTTTGGTGGAGGAGGGGAAAAGTAAACATCTGAAATATGTCCAGTGAGTTTTGGATAACAAAGGCCTTTTCTCTAGTGAAAAAAGACTTTATCAGAGTATTATCTCACCCGGTCAGCAGAAGAGTAATTAGCCAGCTTTAGCCAAATCTAGCCTTTCTGCCCCAACCTCAGGAGACAGAAAGAAAAAAAGAAAAAAGTGAAGGTCACATCCCAGGGACATAGGCCCACTAAAAAAACTGAGATTTAATCATAATATTAAATACCCCCTTTCTCTACATCTTAACCACCACATTAGCAGGACTCCTGTGTGGTAACAGTTGATCACAACTGAAGAATCGGCAATGCATAAATTCTATTTAAGAAGGAGTTCTTAAGGAAATCCAAAGATAATAGGGAAACTAAAAACCAAGAACATTAGAGGAATTTGAAACTCTTGGAACCTACAGCTTTAGCAACCATTAATCACAGTCCACCAGATCAACATACAACCTCACAGTAAAGGTATCTCTGTGTTTTCTGCTTTTTTGAAACAGGCTGAGAATGAGTCAACTATGTTGTTCAAATCTTGTCTAGGTTATAACTTAATTTTGTCTACTTGATCTAGAAGGTCCTGAGAAAGATGTGTATAAACAATTTATATGTCAGTGCTATGGTAGATACTCTAGAAAACAGAGTCTGAAGAAAGGAATAAAGAAGAAAGGGTGAAGGAAAGGAAACTGAGGTAGGAAATGTGAACTGAAGCTAACTGATGTGCTACTGAGATGGGTGCCTCTGCATGACAAACTTCAAAGAGGAACAGCTCTACAGATAATGTCCATTCAGTCTATGGGATTCTTCTGGAGTAATCTTTTTTTTTTTAATTTATTTTTTATTTTTTTAAAGATGCCCATGAGAGCAAGTACATGTTATGGATTGAATTCTGTTCCCTCAAAATTCATCTGTTTCCCTAACACTCAATGGGACTGTATTTAGAGAAAGGCCTTTATAGAAGTAATTAAGGTCAAGTGAGGTCATAAGGGTGGGGCCCTAAATCTGATAGGATTAGTGTCCTTATAAGAAGAGGAAGAGACACTAGGGGTGTGTGTACGCAGAGGAAAGGTCATCTAAGGACTCAGAGAGAAAGCAGATGCCTACACACAGAAGGAGGCCTAAGGACAAAACAAACCTGCGGAGACCTTGGTCTTGGACTCTGAGCCTCTGGGTCTGTGAGGAAACAAACAGTTGCTGTTGAAGCTACCTAATCTGTGGCAATCTGATATGGCAACCCCAGCAAACTAATGTAGTAAAGAAGGAGAATCTTCCAGGCTCTCATCTGTCTCTTTAATCTAGGGCGTCTCAATACTAAAAGATCGCATCACCACTTGGACAGCAGCCCAGGATGTCCTACCCCATCTTCTTGGTACAGAGCTTCAACCAAGTCTAGAAATGTCATTAAAGCTGGAAAACTCCGGGTGTGTAGTTGGTGGACTAAGATATGCAGGTAGCCAAAGATAGGTGATTGGCACTTCCTGGACAAGCGAATATTTGGTACTGTATGTGGCAGTGTGTTATAGGACGTGAGTTGCATTGTAAATTTGAGGATATCCTTAAGATATGTGTCCCATATAATAGGGGATGTGGAGTGGTTAATATTGGAACCCAGAAGACCATCTTAACTGTAAGTCTTATAGACATTTTATTCTCATTTCTCTTATCTTAATTTTTATTTTGCTTAAATGAATATATCTCACACTTAGATATACAATAAACTCTTGGGATTATCTGCTTTAACACTCTCATTTAAAAATGAGAGAACTCAGGCTCACAAAGGTGATATTACTTGCATAATTTGTTGATATTAAGGAGTTTGCTTTACCTAATTTGTTTAGCCTGAGAATTTGGTGCTTAATCCATTGTAAAATCCAAAGACTTTTCATTTTATGCTTACACTTATGCTCTATAAGGATATATCAATAAAAGATAGCATGAGATGTGGCATGAGAAGCTGTAAATTTTCAAATGACACACAAGTTGAACCAACTGCTTTTGTTTTCCAAATATGGTATCTAATAAAACAGAACTTGAACCGAATAAGGCATTCAGCGTAAAAGGTAAAGCTATGATGTTGACTTCAAAGTTAGCAGATGAAACCAATCACTTCCTTATATTCAACTGTTAAAGGTCAGTTACCAGAGAGAAAAATGTTAGTGGAGGCTTACATTCAGTGTAGTACTACTTTAGCTAGCATAGGATAACCAGGTGACTAAACTTGCCTTAGTGGCTGTCTTTTGTCATTTATTTTTCTGAAAAAGCATATTAAATTGCAATATTTTTAATTAAGAGAAAAGAATATGATTATTTGAAAAATAAGGGAATTTATTAAGCACCAAAGTTAACCATGTTGTGAGTCTATGATACAATTTTGGGCACCTGATCTTAAAAGCAAAAGTAATCAACAGCATTTAATGTATGTTCAGTATTTGAAAATATAACAGGAGCGAAGTGAGAAAATCCACCCAGATTTTGTTCTTTACCTCTGTTACACCTAGAAGCGAACATTCCTGGTTCCTGGTTTGATGCTGAATGAATAAGCAGTAGCTGGCAGTTCATCCAGAATCGTTCATATGCAATCAGTAGACGCGATGCCTTATGTGACAGCTCTTCATTTAGCTTAATTTACTGTAACTCACATGTATTAATATCCTAGTAAGCTCCCTGTTGTCCCATTTCAGGTAGCGTGTGTGTCTCATTTTCTCTGTATGGGATTCCCTTGTGAAATATTTGGGAACTCTATCATGGAAAGCATCAGGAAGGGAAGGATGCTGCTTGGAGGAGTAGTTTTATATATGGTCAACTAAGTAATCTGTTACTCAAAAGGTGATAAAAACATGTAGTTTGGATAAATTGCTTTAACAGTTATTGCAAAATTTCTAATTACATAAATGGCTGAAAATAATACCACTAAATAAATGTAATAGTATATGTTTTTCCTGCTGTATTTCATTTTTAGATTTTACAAAGAGTTATTAAATTTATACTATACGTAAGTCACCTTAGTATATGTTTATAGATCCAAAGCAGATTTATTAGAAATTCCATTTTCATTAGTATGAACAGATAGATACCTCTCACTAAAACCAAATATGAATGCTTTGTAAACTATTTATAGTTTATTTGTTTGTTGTCTACTTATTTATTTATTTACCCTAGGATGGCTCATGTATTCTTATTGTATGCAATGGATTGTATTCCATTAATATGGTTATTTATGTTTTATCCTCAATTTCTGTCAGATTTCTTCAGTGGGAGCCTCTTAAATCTAGCTCTTGTGTCTTTGTGATTTTTTCCCCATCATTCTTTGAATACTTTCTTATTGAGGGCAGTAGAAGACATTTCAGGCTTACTTATTCATTTCCATATCCCAGCTCTGGAATTAGCTTTTTCTCCAAAAAGGCCTCACAACCTTATATGGAAAAAGATATTTAAAAACTGAGATAAGGGAGTTATGTGTGCTTATTGCTACCTGTATCATTGCTCCTAGCCTCTCTTAGAGGACAAAGAAAGGGGATATGACATATATAATATCATTTTCTTATCTGTCCATTTATTTTTTCTCTGTCTTAAAGACCGTGAATTCATACTGGTATTTTGAGTTCCCAAAAGTGAGGGATTTTACTCTCATTACTATCAATATGTTTATTCATTTGATCGAGCCTAGAGCACACAGAAAATAGTTTCACAGTTGCTAACTCATATTACTACAAAAAGGAATTCATATTTGTTTACTGTCCCCTCTTTGTGGAATACATAAACCTTTTTTTCCCCTAATTTTATCACTAAGCAATTGACATCCATCACCATATAAGTTTAAGGCATACAGCATGATGGTTTGGCGTACATACATTGTGAAATGATGACCACAATAGATTTAGCTAACTTCCAGTTCCTCACATGCATACAGTAACAGGAAAAGAAAGACAAAAAAAAGGGAAAAATGTTCTCCTTGTGATGAGAGCTCTTAGGATCTACTCTTTTAACAATTCTCCCACATATCAATGAGTAGTGTTAGCTTTAGTCATCCAGCACACATTACATTCTAGTACTTATCTATAGCATTCAATTTGTTTTCCCAAAAGTTGACGCTCACATAATCCCACCCCTAAGGAGTTTAGAATATTTTTCTCAGGCCCCTTCCTAGCTGTTCTCTTCTCATGCCTGGTTACTTTCCTGAATTTTTGTCCTGAGTTGTACCACAATCTGTTTATACATTCTCCTCTTGGTGGGCGTTTGAATTATTTCCATTTTTTTTGTTATTTTTGAACAAAGCTTCTACAACTATTATTATGCAAAAATATTTTCATTTCTCTTGGGTAAACACCTAGGAGTTGAATTATTTGGATTATACAATAGGTACATATTCAATTTTCTAAGAAACTACCAAACTTTTTTTAACTCATTGCTCCAATTTACCTTCCCAGATTCAACGTATGAGCATTCCAGTTGCCCCACATCCTTGCTTACATTTGATATTGTCAGTCTTTAAAATTTTATCCATTATAACTGATAAGGTATGGAATTTCTCATTTTTTATAATTTTTTCTATGATTTACTAATAATGCTAATTACTGTTTTATGTACACATTGTCCTGCACTTAAGGACCTACATTCTGATGGTTTTTGATGGAGTGTGTCATAAATGTCGATAAAGTCAAGGTTGTTGACTATGTTTCTCAGATCTTCTGTATCTTTGCTGATTTTCTCTCTACACATTCAGTATTATTGATAAAGGAGAGTTGAAATATCTGTGTGTAATCATGGATTTATGTATTTCTCCTATCAGTAATATTAGGTTTTGCTCCTCATGTTTTGAAGATCTCCTGTTAGTTCCTTATACAATCTGTGCTGTTATGTCTTTACGGCCATTTCTGCCTTATAACTGATGTTTAATTTTGTATGCATAAATATAATTATTGTTATGTTTGTATTTTGATATACGTTATATGTTTGTTTTCAATTTGTTTTCTTCATTTTTAAAGTTTTTCTATCATCTCTTTTATGTTCTATTGTGGACTATTTTAATACTTCAGGGAATTATTTTTAAATGTATCCATTGACTACTTGGCTATATCTCTGTGTACATTTTTAATGATTTCTCTAGGTATTATACATACTTTACGTTTCATGTCCAATTTGGAATTGGTGTTTTGCTACTTTACATGAGATATAGGAAACCTTATAATTATATAGGTCACTTTCTCCTATTATGTTATTGTTGCCATGTGTATCATAACCACATATATTGAAAATCCCACGAAATAAAGTTATGTTTTCTTTCAGCAGTCATTTAGTTATATACATTTTACATAACCTAGAAGAAAAATATTGTTAAATGTACCCAGATATTTACCATTTCTCTTGTTTTTCTTTCATTCCTGAAATTCTACTTTTCCTTTTAGTATCATTTTCCTTAAACCTGAGGAACTTTATCATTTGCTTTACAGAAGATCTTTTGGAAAGAAATTCTCTTAATTATCCTTCATTTTAGGGTGACCTCATCTCACCATCATTTCTGAATAACATTTTTATGGATATAAAATATTGGACTAACAATTTTTTTCAATACTTTAAATATATCGTTCCATTGTCTTCTGGATGATATGGTTTCTGATGAGAAATCCACAGTCATTTAAAACAGTGTAAACCTCTAACACGCCTGATTGCTTTTCTCTGATCGCTTCTAACATTTTTTCTTTATTTTTGTTTTTCAGTATTTTGATTATGATATTCCTGAGCATCGTCTTCCTTAAGTTTATTCTATTTAGGTTTGCTGAGTTTGTTACATTTGTAAATTATGCCTTTTGCCACATTTAGATCGTTTTCAGTCACCATTTCAAATATGTTTTCTGCACAAATCTCTTTCTTTCTGAGACAAATGCTACATCATTTGATATTGTCTCCCAAATTTCTAAGGCTTTATTATTTGTTTTTCCAATTATTTTTGTTCTCGAGATTTCATAACTTTTATTGATCTATCTTAAAGTGAATGAACTCTGTCCTCTGTCATCCTGATCCTATCAAGTGAATATCCTTTAATGGCACATTTTGTATTTTTTACTACTAGATTTTTCATTTTTTAATACAGCTTTCATTTATCTGAGTACTTCCACCTTTCTATTTCAAAGAATTTATCTTTATGTCAGGGGGCATGGTTATAACAGGTGCTTTAAAGTCATTGATTGATAGTTTCAACATTTGGGCCATCTTGAAATTGACATCAATTGTCTTTTCCCTTTGGAATTTGCCATAGTTTCCTGGTTATTTGCATGGCAGGTAATTTTGGATTTATCTTGAAAACTTAAAAATTATGTTTGAGTTTATTGCTCCTCTTATCTTGTGGAGAGTGTTGATTTTTGTTTGTTTTAGTAGACAACAACTTGGTTAGGTACAAATCTATGTCACTTTGTGTGTCCAATGGTTATAATGTCAGTTCAGTTTTCAGAAGCTCTCCTAATGTCTCAATTCTATCTTGCCCATATGCCTCTCAAGGACTAGAGTATGGGATTTGGGCTGTAGTTAATTTTCTGACTTAGTTCTCAGCTCGTTGTGTTGCTTTGGTTTGATTTTGTGCATATCTAGACTCTTTAGTCTGGGACTTTCACTAGTTCATACACAGAATTAGCATATTTTTTTCCCCAGATGATATCTCTGGAATTTTTCTCATACTACTGAGTTCTCAGGAAACTTTTCTTTTGGTTCTTTAGCTGGAAAAATAAGGTTTCTCTCCAAAACTTAGTTTCCCATTACTACTCAGTTCCACACTCCTGGTCACTCTCATGACAAAGCAGCAAGAGAAAAGAAAGAAAAAGAAATTAACAGGGGTTTCTCCCCTAGTAAATGGGCCACGAGTTCTGCTTTTCCTAGTTTCTCTGCCAGAAAAGTGAATTTTCTCTCAAGATGCTCCCTCACTGGTATAGCTATACAATTCCATGTCCAATGCTGCCCTCAAAGCAGAAAGATGGGGACAATGGAAAAGCCCCCACAATTTTCAGTTCTTTATTTTCTTTGATCACCCTTGCTAAGACTTTTATATATATATATGAATAATATATAAATAGAAATAATGTATATAAATATATATTACAAATATTTTCAAATGTTTATTTTTTGTTAGCTTTTAAAATTATTCTCAGAGTTTTTTCTTCAAAATGTTCTACACTCACTTTTGTTATTGTATAAGCAATGTTTCATCATTAAAATATTGATGTGGTGTATTTCATTATTCATTTTAAAATATCTAATTTTCTTTATCATTTTTCTGTGATTCATGGTTTATTCAGTTGTATGATGTTTAATTTCCATATTTGAAGCATTTTCAATATATTATGGTGATGGTTTTTCAATTTAACTATTTTTATCATTATGAAAATGTTATATTTGTATTTTTTATGATTATATATTTCTTTACATCCTTGAACAGACTTATAATTGCTTTAAACCCATTGTTAATTTTTACATTTGAGTCAGCTCTATGTTGGTTTCTATTGGCTGCTTTGTCTATTGAAATTCTCATATATATTTGCATGGCTAGTTATTTTTGAGTAATTATCGGGCCTTTTAAAAAATATGTTGTAGACTCTCTGTATTTTATCTTCTTTTGAAGTGTATTATTTTTGATCTTCTATGCAGTTAACTTGGCTGAACTCAAACTCAGTTCTCATGTGAAAGAAGGTGAAACCTCTGCTCAGGTTTTAGCCTTCCAGCTTTGTCACCTGTCCTTGAAATCTTCCTTAAGCATGCACAGATTAGGGGTCAGACAAGGATTTCGGTGACATTTATATACAACTTGTATGACTTCTCCTTCTGTGGCTATCTCCTTCCTGGGATTTCTTCCTTCATTTTCCTTAAGGAACCCTAAATTGTATCCTCTGTTTCCTTAAGACTCTGTTTCCTAAAGGACTGTGACTTTCTACTCGAGTTTTAGCTGCCCTGTACTGCAGGAACTGGAGAATACACTTAGGAAAAACTGTATAAATCCAAGTCCCACCCACGATAGTGCCATTCTTTCAAAGGTCAGGCTCCCCTATTTCTGTCTGAATTTGGTTACTCTTCAGTTTCTCAAAATAGTTATTTTTACATTTTGTGCAGAATTTATAATTGTTATCTGCAAATGACTCACTTTGAGGGTAGAAACTGTTATTACTGAAACTACATTATTCCACAAATATATGGAAGGTATTTTATATAGTGTTTGTAAGGTAAATATGGCATGTGTATACAAGTAGATTTATATTATTTAATTTTATTAATTAAATCTTTATCATAATTTTTGTTTTTGTTGTTCTTTCGGATGAAGAGATTCTTAAATTTCCCATTATGATTGTTTTTTTCCCTAAAGTTCTTTTTGTAGTTGTAATTTTCTTTCTCGTTCTCTTTTTTTCATTATACAATTTATTGCTATGTTATTCAGGTATAAAAGTTCATAATTGTTATACTTGTTCTAATTTAATATGACATTCTTTTTCCTGCTCATTATATTCTTCTTGAATTATACCTTTGCATCATTTAATTTATTACATGATTTACCATTGCTCATTATTTTTACCTAACTTTTTTGAGAATGTATTCTTTCTTGAGGACAAATACTTTTAATATATTGATAGACAGGATTCCATTTTCTAAACTTACATGAATTGTATGATGGCGGTAATCTATTGCTCAACTACTGGCTAAAAACACACTAACAGAGGGAATTCTGTATAAAAGTAGGTATTGTAAATTATTTGTTTGAAAAATTTTAGCATGTCAAAATATTAGTTGTCTTTAATTTTCAAATGTGTTGGGGTCATGTCAATATTTTCTTCACACTTCCACTAGTAAGTTTATTCAACAAGGATTCCATTATTACACAGCATAGTATAATAAAACCCTTTATTTGTTTCATATATTGGTCTGTGTCTAACTTTACATAAGTCATTTTCATCAATGTTATTTTTTAACAAATGGGCAGCAATACAGGTGCTTTGTAACCAAATAGACATTTGCTTCACTCTTGAATATTCAGCATATTTTAGTCTAAACAAGTTATCAGAAACTAAATTATATATAAATTTGAATTCCAAAATTGTAAAGAAGCTCTTAATGTGATTAACTTAAATTTTTCTTAAGCATATGATAATTTAATATTCCTTGATGCATTTTCCCTGAGTTAACTTTTAATATCCAGTGACAAATTAGAGTTTTAGAACCATAGTTGATATTAAATTGATTAAGTATTAAAATAGACAACACCAAATTAATACTCTTGATATATAATCTTTTTTCTGTATAAGAAGTGATAAAATATCCTGAAATAGACATTTAGTTAGGATATGATTTCTTTCAGAGTATTTGTATTTATATAAATTAACATTACATTTTTTGAAAAAAATTAAGCCTTTTTTAGATTTGTGTATTTATTTTGAATTAGCAATTAAGAAAGGATATGCTATTTTTTTAATTTGCAAAATACAGATTTCAAACAATAACAGATGATATGAGTAATTTTAGATTAATTAAAATAACTAGATTAGTTTGTCCATAGACCACTGGTATTCAGCATATCATAATTATTAGACAGTTATGTCCATTCACAAGGAAAATACCACTATGTTTGAGTCTAATAGTTAATCAAACAAAAATTAGACTTTATTCTCATAACAGAGAATTAATAAAGAAAGAAAGAAAGACAACATGGCCATAAACAGTAAGAACAGTAAAAAAAAAAGTCCAGAAAGTGTTCTAAGTATTCATATTCTTTTTTTTTTTAAGATTTTATTTTTTTATTTGACAGAGAGAGAGACAGCCAGCGAGAGAGGAAACACAAGCAGGGGGAGTGGGAGAGGAAGAAGCAGGCTCCCAGTGGAGGAGCCTGATGTGGGGTTCGATCCCAGGACTCTGGGATCAAGCCCTGAGCTGAAGGCAGACGCTTAAGGACTGAGCCACCCAGCCGCCCTGTAAGTATTCATATTCTAAGTAACTTTTCATTAGAGGAAAGAGATAAACTTTGTTTAGTATTGAAACACAGTGGATCAATTTTTAAAGTTAGAACACCTGAATTCTAGATCTGTCTCTGCCACCTACTCAGAATGTGTTCTCAGAACAATCACTTAAATATTTGAGTTCAATCTGTAAAATAGGAATAATAAAATAGGAATAATAATAATAATTTTCTCTCTTCTCACAGAGTTATTGTAAGAATCAAATCAAATAGTTTTGTACATAAAAGCACTTTCTAAACCTGCCAACCAATATCTAAAAATTGTTTTTATTTGTAAATATAGTCATTTTTACATATTCCTTTAAATTCTGTTCTTTATTAAGTGATTTGATATTTTTTACTCTCCTTTGTCTGAATTCTATAAGAATATGGAAGAATATTCAAAGTCTTGCCATACTGCAGAGTTTTATCATACGAAAACAAATATGAAGTAAGAATGGAATAATCAATCAGGAAGCAAGCAAAACCAGCAGTCTCTTAGACTACATGGTTCTGATCTTAATCAATCAGCAAAGACTCTATTATCTACTATGTGCTTATGGAAAAACCTTGTAAATTGAAAACATAGTCACAATTTTTTGCCATTTCTCATTTAAAATGTGGTTTATTCTTTAATCCTTTAATCTGGTCTAGGCTTTGGCCAACATAATGTGGACATCACATTGTGCGAATCACCCAGTCTACTCGAGAGGTCTTGCAGCTTCCACTTTCATCCTTTTAAAATGCTGCCTAATGTCTTCTGTGTAAAGCATGGCATTCTAGCCTAGAGGAGAGTGAGAGACCATGTGGAGGAAAATGGAGCCTGATCCAAAATCCAAATTAGGTGGTGAGGTTATCTTGAACATTCCATCCTGGCTGTCCCTAGAGTGACAGCAAATCTAACAGAGGAATTATATAGCCAGCCCTCAGATTTGTGAGGAATAATAAATTATTAATGTTTTAAGCCACTAAATTTTAAGGTGTTCTTTTACACTATAGATAACCAATAAAATTTTCAAGGAGGAGGTAATATCTTAGCAAAATCTTATTATTTTCCTCTATCTGTAGTTTTGACCACAGTCTGACTAATGCAAAACCTTTTCGTATACTAAAATAAAACTTTGACAGTGCTCAATTCATTGTTGGTTCTCAGTTAAGTGAGGCAAATTAATGATTGAATAATATTAATATAACAATATTAATATTATATAATAATATATATTATATATAATAATATATAATAATATAATATATAATAATATTAATGATTGAATAATAATCAGCAGTAGTTGTCCAATTCTGTGTGTATATTTTCAGTTTGAGTCCTGCTGATAAAATAACTATGTCTATTTCCCCCTTCAAGAGGAATAAGAGTCATTGCAGGCATATGGATTTTGCTCCCAGTGAAAGATTTTGCTTTGTGTTCCCTCCTATGTGGTACTCTGGTCTCATCATTCCTGTTACAGATTATATCCAACCTCTTCTTTACTAAATTTTTCAGTATAACCAAAACATGCCTGAGACTAGTGTTTAATTATTATGTTGGTATTATATAATCACAGATGTTTAGGGTAAGAGGAAACTGCACTGAATAAGAAATAATACTTTACATAGGGGGAATTTTAAAAAATCTGCACTTACAGATTTATTGGTATTACTTTATTTAGATTCAGTTTTCTATCATAGTAATCACTATTACTGCATAACAATGATATAAGATCATAGGGAAATATTTGTATAGTTTTTTGAACAGAAATATCTTAGAATGGTATTAGTAGGCAAAATCTCAAGGAATAAATCTCTGGTCACTTTTGATAGTGAGTGCTAAGAATAAGTAAACAGAATTGGAATAAAATCCTCTGAGTAAGTAGGTCCATTTCTTTTTTGCTAAATATTCATTTCTTAAGGATTAAGAACCTTCTAATGTAAGGTTCCAAATTTGCCCATTTGCTAAGATTTAAATTTGTAACCTTTCTAATAATACTTGGGGATGAATGATGGCTCTTGAGAGAAGTTATCATGCTACTTTGAAAATTAAGAGCAAATTTGGAGAAGATAAAAAGGTACATACTGAAACAAAAATGTTATGCTTTGCTTGCCTCAGCACTTTTTCCTCTTTCATTTTAATGTCAACAATTATAAATTACCAGTTAGGGTATCTCGATCAGATGATGTCTGTCATTCAAGTCATATGTATGAGGTATAGTATGAGAAAAATCTTAGTTTCCTCATCTTTGAAACTTAATATAATTTTCTTCAAGGAAGGTTTTTTTTTTCAGATTTCAATTTTAAGTAATCTCTACACCAGTGTGGGGCTTGAACTCACAACCCCGAGATCAAGAGTCCCATGCTCTACTGACTGAGAGAGCCAGGTGCCCCAAGAAGGATTTTTTAAAACTACTTTTATAGTAACAAGCTCTTTTGGGTTTCTGGATCCAATTCCAACATATATGTGTGTGTGAGAGGGAAGTTTCCTCCATACTACCAAGCAATTCTTCAGACACCATCTGGATGTTCTATAATTTAACTCAATTCTGACACTATCTACCCAGAGATCACGTCAAACTCCACAGGTTAAGAATTGGGGTTTACACTACTGGCCCCTTCCCAACAACACACACACTTCAGATACCAATTGCAAGCTGCAGTTCTTACCTGTGTTTCTGGCCAACTGGCTCTAAATCATAGGTTCCCATGACCCACTCCTCTGGTTTGATTTATTTGTTAGAGCAGTTCTAACTCTATAACTTAGAGAAACATTGTACATACTGTATTACGGGTTTATTATAAAAGGAAATAACTCAGAAACAGCCAAATGGAAGAGATGGATAGGGCAAAGTATCTGGAAAGGGCACTGAGATTCCCCGTCCTGTCCATGCACATCATTCTCCCAGCACCTCCATTTGCTCACCAACCTGGAAGCTCTCTGAATACTTTCCTTTTGAGATTTTATGGAGGCTTCATTACATAGGCATGAAAATTAAATAATAGACCATTGGCAATTGATTCAATCTCCAGTCCCCCTTTCCCACCCCAGAGGTTGAAGATGAGACTGAAAGTTCCAACCCTTTAATAAGCGTGGTTAGGTTTTGTTCTGGCAACAAGCCCCCACCCATAGGTCATTAACATAACAGAAAGACCCCATTATTGTTCTTATCACTAGAAAATTCAAAGGGTTTTAGGAGTTCTGTGCCAGAAATGGATACAAAGATTAAATATATATTTCTCTTTTTTTTTTTTTTGAAGATTTTATTTATTTATTTGACAGAGAGAGACACAGAGAAAGAGGGAACACAAGCGGAGGGAGTGGGAGAGGGAGAAGCAAGCTTCCTGTCCAGCAGGGAGCCCGGTGTCAGGCAAAATCCCAGACCTGAGCCAAAGGAAGACGCTTAATGACTGAGCCACCCAGGTGCCCCTAATATATATTTCTTATTATAAATCATGATATCATATAAACATATCTTTCCAGTGCTTCTTTAAATGGTTATATTAAGATAGATTGCTTCGTTGGTAATTAATTAATTCTTGATGCAATGTGACCAAATTTAAAGAAGTTTCTAAGTGCCTCAATTTGAGTTTTATAACATTCACACTCTAATTTTTTAACAATAATTTGAAAGAGTAATGCCCTCCATTTGGGGAAAGAAAAAAGTACATTATGCAAATATAAACTTAAATAGATATAAACATTATTAAATGTCCATGTTAATATGGATGAAACAATCCACTTAACCAGAAGCATCAGTAGAAATTCAGCTGCCTAGTGTTGAGTGGATAATGAAACAAGGAAGAATGTCCAGATGGGTTAATTGCACTAAAATCTTAATAAAGTAACTTATTTTTTTTTTAGAATTTTTTAAAAGATTTACTTATTTCTTTTTGAGAGAGAGAGAGAACATGAGCTCACAAGTGGGGGGAAGGGAAAAGGAAGGGGGAAAGAAGCAGACTCCCCACTGAGTGTGGAGTCTGACACAGGGCTGGATCTCAGGGCCCAGAGATATGACCTAAGCTAAAACCAAGAGTCAGTTGCTTAATTGACTGAGCCCCCCAGTCACCCCAAAGTAACTTAATTTCTAACAAAAGTTGAACTTGATACTAATGTTGATCCCTGGCTTTAATGTCATTTCAGAGCCAAATTACAATTACAATTACAAACAAAACTGCTGTAAACATCAGTGTCCAGGGTTTTGTGTGGACATAATTTTCAAGGATTTGGGTAAATACCAAGGAGCACAATTGCTGGATTGTATGGTAAGAGTATGTTTAGTTTTGTAAGATACAGCCGAACTGTCTTCCAAAGTAACTGTAACATTTTGCATTCCCAATAGCAATGAATGAGTTTCTGTTGTACCACATCCCTGTCAGTGTTTGATGTCGCCAACATTTTGTATATTGGCTCTTCTAATAGGCCTGTACTGGTAGCTCATTGTTATTTTAATTTGCATTTCCCTGATGACATATGATTTAGAATATCTTTTCATATGCTTATTTTACATCTGCATATCTTCTTTGGAGAGATATCTGCTAAGGTCTTTGGCCTACTTTTTAATTGGTTGGTTTGTTTTCTTATTGAGTTTTAAGAATTCTTTGTACATTTTGGATACCAGTCCTTTAATGGATGTGTCTTTTACAAATATTTCTCCTAATCTGTGGCTTGTCTTCTCATTCTCTTGACAGGGCCTTACAGAGAGCAGAAGTTTTTAATGTCAGTGAAGTCCAGGTTATCAATGATTTCTGAAATGTTGTTCCTATATCCGGGGTCACCTAGGTTTTCCCTTATGTTATCTTCTGGGAGTGTTACAGTTTTGTGTTTTACACTTAAGCCTATGAGCTATTTTTAGTTCATTTTTGAAAGGTGTAAGGTTTCTGTCTAGGTTTCCTTTTTTTCATGGGGACATCCAGTTGTTTCAGCACCAATGGTTGGAAAGATTATCTTGACTCCATTGTATTGCCTTTGTTCATTTTTCAAAGATCAGTTGATTGTATTTATGTGGGTCTATTTCTGGTCTCTGTATTTTATTTCATTCATCTATTTGTCTATTCTTTAGCCAACACCATACTGTCCTGATTAATGTATCTTTATAATAAGTCATGAAGCCATGTACCATCAGTTTTCCAACTCTGTTCTTCTTTTTCAATATTGTGTTGGCTCTTCTTGGAGTTTTCTGCCTCCATATAAACATAGTATATCTTTTCATGTTTGTCTTAGGATAGGTTCTCTTTCATTAACTACTCAAAAAAATCTGACTTTAATATATCAAAATTTTCACTTACCTATAGTACACATTCTGAATACTTAATAGTACTCTTTTTAAACCTTGAGTTTTTGTGCAGTTTTTCACTATTTCTTCATTTGTTTTGATCTAATTCAGGAGACCTCACTTCCACGTGAATACAGTTTTAAAGAAGGACTTGACGTCTTTTCTGACTCTCTCTCCCTGTTCTTTCTTTCCTTCACAGCCCCTCATCTCTTATTCTTCGAGAGTGAGGCCTTAATGAAGAAATCTTTTGTACTTTTTAAATGATTATCAAAGTGTTGTAACGATTATAAACACATGGAGAAAGGCAGGAAGAAAAAAGTAGCTGCAGTCATTAAACATTAAAGAATAAAAGGAAGTATTTACCTTTATTTCAAAATTTCAAGTAACTGTTTTGTATTTCCCCAGAATTCTAGTCACTGTATTGAAATGTGGAAAATACAACAACTGAAAATTTCAGAATCCATTAGAGCTTTCAGACCGGTTGCCGATAGGTTAATTCTGTCAATATGAAGACCTTTATTAAAATAAAACTGTATTTCTTCATGTAAACTTATTTTGAGAATAAAAATGCTAAATTATCAAATTGTATTTATGGTGTAAGTTGACCTAGGAAAAAAACGAATTAATTGCATAAACTAGTTTCCATAAGATCACTGTAGTAAATTTTCCTTCTATATACTCATAGTTAAAATTTGCTGTATAACTACTACAGACAACAGTCAGTGAATCTCAGCTTCATCAAACTAGAGGTTGGAAGTTCTTCATGTGGGGGATTATATTTAGAAATTTATTTGCCTTATGAACTGACAGGGTAAAGTTGATTGGCCTCCAGGCCTGGGATCTTGGGTCAGGCCATTGATAAAGTTCAGTGGCTAAGAAAGAGGTCAGTGATTACTATTTATAATTTGTTTTCTGATAATTTTATCATGCACATGTACTCAGAGGCCATGGGTTGCAGTTCATAAATTGAAACAAATGAATAAAAATATGTAAAACTAATTCTGTCAATTTTCAAAGACTAAGATATTTGTTATAGTCATTTACATTAGTATGACTTTCTGCATTAACTAGAAAGTACAGACGGACAATAACAAAATACCATCCTGTGTGTGCCCCTTTATGAATTTTCAGATATGAATATTTATAAAAATGATATTGATGAAGAATTATAAGTCAACACAAAATATAAAGGGTAAGTCTTTTCATGTAAATTTGTTTCACAATTCGTCACTGCTATTTCTTTTTGTTCCTTAATGATCAAGAATTTGAACAATTATTTTATCTCTTTTATATGCATAATAAAATGTTCTATCTAAAATACATCTTATATATTAGTTTCTAGATTTGTCATTGGCAAGTATTCTCTTACTGTTTATCAAATCTCTTTATTGGTAAATTCTGCCAAGAATTTTTTGGAGTCAAACGTTATATTCTGCTTGATTGACATACAGAAAGTTTATATTGAATTTCCTGTAGTATTCCTAATAAATTTTGTTTTAGGAACATTCTTTTTTTTTTTTTTAAAGATTTTATTTATTTATTTGACAGAGACAGAGACAGCCAGCGAGAGAAGGAACACAAGCAGGGGGAGTGGGAGAGGAAGAAGCAGGCTCATAAGAGAGGAGCCTGATGTGGGGCTCGATCCCATAACACCGGGATCACTCCCTGAGCCGAAGGCAGATGCTTAACCGCTGTGCCACCCAGGAGCCCCCTAGGAACATTCTTAATACCTCGAAAAAGATAGTCTATAGACACAGTTTAAAATAATATTTTACCAAAACACAATGAAGGTTTTGTCTGCATACATAGTCATTAATTAAATCAAAGTTCTTGTAAATATTATAAAATCAGAGATTAAATTCAGTCTGAAAATTCTTTTCTTTCATTTGTCTTTTCTTTTGCTTGATTTTCATGAGACTCTGTATTGATAAGGAAAACAGGGTCATTTCAAATGATGATGACTGCATAACCTCTATCTAATCAAAATGGGAACCCAAGGAGGCTGGAGAGCAGAAGGTTAGCTGTTTCTAACATGACTCTACTACGCAGAGGACATACGAAGGAAAGTTTTCCTTGGAATTTCATTCTTGAAAAGCTGAAATTAGGTAGCAGCGCACAGCAAATAACATACAAGCTTCAGAGTATATATATGTGGCAACATAGGTCAATATTTGATTTTGAGTCTTGGACAGATAGGACATCCATTACTGGGGATCACTCAGTGCCATGTTCCTCATATTTTCATAAAGATAGGGCTTTAACTGGCCTAAATAAGTGTGATATGTTTAAATGGCTAAATTTTTTTTAAAGGCAACTTTATTATTTTTTTTGAGTTTATTTACTTAAATTATAGAGAGATAGAACACGAGTGGGAAGGGCAGAGGGACAGTAAGAGAGAATCTCAAGCAAACTCTGCTTGGAGCTCAGAGCCCAACAGGGAGCTCAATCTCAGGACCCTGAGATCACAACCTGAGCCAAAACCAAGAGTACGTTGCTTAACTAACTGGCCCACCTGGGGCCCCCAAAAAGGGCAACTTTAAAAAATGCCTGTTAAAATGTTTAATTATCACATAGAAGATGATCATATGATTGGGGATGGAGTGTTAATGCCTGTCTTAGATTAACATATAAACTAAACTTAGAAGTGACTTATTGGATAAGTGACTGTTTCTAGAGAAAATAATATTCTGAGGAAATGAGGGCATCACATTTGATCACATAAGGTGATCAGTTTTATTTGGCATAAAGATCCATGGTAAGATTGATTGCTATGTACACAAATCAAACTTGGCGTGATCACTGTTAGTGAGGAGGTTGAATCACCTTGTAGTTAAAAATAAGGGCATTAGAATTGGACTATGTCTATTCCAACGTTGGCTATGGCTCATTCTAGCTCTGTAATAACTATGGGGAAGTTACTTAAATTCTCTAAACCCCAATTTCTTCATGTATAGATTTGAACTAATAACGAAGTTGGTGTGGGGATTAAAATAGATTGTGTGTATAAAACTCTTAGAACAGTGGCTGGCATATGCAAGTGTCCAATCGATGTTAGTATGGTAAGTGAGATTTAACATGCTACCAGATAGAATGTTTCTATTCTCACTGTATAGAGATATTTTATAGATATTCATTGGAAATTAACATTAGTTGTACCTCCAAAAGTAAGTTTTCCCTTAAGGGGCAGCAATATTTCCTTCCCATGGACCTCAGGAGTGACTAAATCTGTAAAGTGACCAAGCAGCCCACAAGCTACACTGTGGTGACAGCTGCTAGACTGACTGGCCACACTTTCATAAATGTGTGAGACAATGAGCCCAAATGAAAATACAAAGCTTATTACTCATGTAGCGGTTTTATAGACTCACACAGAAACCTGTAGTTGTACCCTAAAATGAGGGCAAGGTAGACCTGCATACGACTGAAACTAGGAATAGGAATGAGAAATGGTTTTGTGAAAATCTCCCATAAAATATGGATGAAAAACTGTAGGCTGCCGTGGTTTCTCAGGTTGTCTGCCCTTGGTCCAGGAGGAATCGAAGGCCATTCCACCAAAACCGTGACCAAGCATTGTCTACGTGGTCTATGTGGTGACTTGTAAAGTGTCCAGGATACCGTAGTAAACCTTTTACCCTATAATGCCAATTACATTTAGAAGAGGACCGAAAGCTGGGGGATATTAGTGACCTGTTCCAGCTTCTTTAAGAGTTTCCTAAGTTAGACGTCCACTGTTATAAACACAATATTATGGTGCCAGGGCTAAGAGATGGTGTTTTCAGAGTGCGGAGTGATTGATGAGGGTTTTTACATGGGCTTTGCTAATTCATATGATTCATCGTGATCTCTTCTTTTAAGGTCTGATAATGGTACAAAACCCAGGCAAGAACCAAGGCGTGGTAGAGGGGAAGAATCATAGAGCGGATAGGTTACACAAGCTGTTGTTCAGAGTCTAGGGAAAAACGCATTGTTAGATTTCCTCCAGGTGTTGTGATTCTTTATACCATTTATTTATTTTTAATTGGAAAAAGTTTATAATTGAAGATTAGGATTGCATCAGGACTTCTTTTATAATACATCTTAAGTTAGGACAGTTTTGATACAGCACAATTTATCAGAGAATTTTAGTTATAAATAATGTAATTTTACTCAGCATGGTCCCTCTGCATCTTTTTCTCTAGGACCTGAGATTACAGGAGTACATGGGGATTTGGAGGAAATTTTCACTGGGAGCATGAGTATAGCAGAAGGAGATACCTTGAAAATTGAAAAAAGTCTCGGTAAGACTGAACGTCTTTCCTTCTCCTCCTCAAAACACACGTTCCATCAATACTAAACGCTCCAGTTTTCTGATGTGCACAACTTCCATGTGCTTTTGGGCACACTACTCTTCCTGCTCAGAATGAACCTCTTTCCAAACCCTATAAATCTGACGAATCCTTACTTATCATTTAGAATTATCTTAAATTCATACATACGTTCTTCTTCCCTACTTTCTCATCAGATAATCCTCACTCTCCTGTGCCTTGTATATATTTGTTATGATGTCCACCACACTAAACCATTTTATTTCTTTTCACATATTTATTTGTGCTTATTACCATAACATCTTTGAGCTCCAGTTCAAGGTTCCTGATTATGGATCCTTGCTATAGAATTCTTAAAGCTTCTGTTCCACTGAATTGAATTGAATCGAATTAAGTTTATTTGTTGTGTATTTTTCTATGAAACCATCCACACTCTTCCTTCATTTTCCTTCTGACCAATGGCAGGTATTTGAGATGGGGACAGGTTTAAGGGTACAGTCTTTTGAAATGGAGCACAACAATGTTAAATGTGTCACAAAGAGATCAATTCCTACAATTAGACCACAGAAGCCTAATACTCAAACCAACAAGCACACCATCTTGAGGGCTGAAATGAAGCTAGAAATATATATTCTCTCTCTTTGCTGTAGTTTGGCCTGTTAGAGATCTGTATTTCCAGACTTCTAGAAAATAGAATCTATTAAAATATAGTAAATTCTTAGTGATAAAGTTATTCACCTATTTAGTGGAGAAGGTAAAACTAATATGAATGAAATGTATTTTAAAGTCATGAAACAATTCAAAAATTTAAAGAACTAGAGTAAGATTGAAAACAATTAAAAATGTAAACTACTTTAAAAGAATTTCATAATATCTATATTTTTTCACTTTCATAGTAGAATCATTTAGTTTAAAATGTTTATAAGTTCATATCATCCTATAATTTGAATTAGTAATAAATTGTCCTAAAAAGTCTGATGAATAAAGGTTATGGACTTTCTTCATTCTATGAGATGCTTTCAAGGAAATATAATTATCTTTTTATTTATCAAGAAAGTAAACAATTATCTCATAATACGGGCTTGGTGGAATTAAGATTTTGTGTTATATATTTTACTTAATATTTGCCACTGTAGAAATAAATTCAAAGATGGAGTTTTTCATTTGGGCTGGGTAGTTTTTTCTCTGGTGGGTCAGGTTTTGGCTCAAGATAAATAGCCTACTGGATGTTGTAACCTTCTATGGATGTTTTCTGAACTTGTCAGATAATAACGATCACCAGGGATACTTGTTAATGCATGCAGATTATCAGTTCAATCTGACGAGTATGTGTCGGACTTCATGAATCTGCCTCTTTTAATGTGGAACCCAGGTGATTGTCAGTTTTCAACATATTTGGACAACTGCATCTCTATACTATCTCAATGAATGAAAAAATTTGGAACTTTTGCAGGTGTTTTTGGTCATCAATCACCATCTTTCCCCTTGAAATATTTACTTTCCTCTCCAGATTCATCTTTCACCACTAATCTGTTTTCTAAGGACGAGTCATATCAAACTGCCCGCTTGCTCCCTTTTTCCTTTTCCATGCTGCTTTCCGTGTTTTAAATCCTGGGGCCTATGCATTCCCTCACTTGACTGACCACATTTGCCATCTGAGACTTTAATCTAGGGTCCTCTAGGCATACTCCCTTGACATCCTGTGCCTTAGGTCTACCATGATATGCAGCATTTTTTTCATAGCACCCTTTTATTTTCAATCTCCCCAACCAGACCAGGAGAATCTTGCGGTCAGGCAAATTACGCTTCACGCTCTCAAGATGAGCATAAATCTGATGTCTACAATAGATAACAAAAAAAAATGTTTAACAAAGGAATGAAGGGAACAAATTCTTTAGGTTCTATCTTTAGGCTAGTTTTAGATTAGTTAGAAGATCATTAAAACAAAAACATTTAATTAACGAATGTAAAAATTATCAAGATAATACATTGGCATGTAAATAGCGTAAGGTAACACAAGTTAAAAATAAATTTTACCATCTCCAACTCACAATAGATAACTACTATTACTAGTTTCTTCTTTGTATTTCTAGAAATGTTAGTATACAAAAAGCATGCATATGTAGATATAGATGTCATACATATTCATATATGCACAAATATACAAATATCCCTACATATATCCCTGCAAATGAAAATGAACTACATATATGTTTGCTTTATGTGCACTTTTATACAAATAAGTTAATACTACATTTATATCTTGGAGAAAATTTCATATCAGCTTACATGAATCCACCTCATTCCCTTTATTGGCTACCCTATTTTATGCAGGCATCATGGTACAGTTACTTAGTCCCCTCCTACCAGATATTCAGGTTGTTTTCAGTTTTTCTCATTACAAAGAATACTGTGAATGTTCTTTCATATAAATCTTTGAGCAATTTTTCTTCACAGTGCATTTCAGACAGATATTTCTAAGTTAACCTCAAGAAAGACTGTCACAATTTATACTCCCCTAAAGAAGGTAAGAATGTCTGTGTCTCCATACTCTCATTAATTTCGTATTACCCAATTTATATATTTGGGCGATCTCAGGTGTTTTAATTTATCTACACATGAGTGAACAGGGGTATTTGTGTGTGTATATTAAGGATTTGTATTTCTGAAGTACGTTGGTTCTGTATTTTCTATCTTAGATGTTATTATATCTCAGTTTTTCCTCTGCTTTACAGCTCTCCCAAAGTTTATTTTTTCATGCTTTCGATCACTAGTTCTCTGCTCATTTCTGAAGCTCTCGTTTTCATACCTTACTTTATCTTTTAAATATATGAAACTGTTCGTCAACGTTTGACTATTTGAAATAGTCAATGGTTTACGGCTATGATTTATATAATGTTAGTTTGCCAGGTTTGCCATTATACCCATTCTATAGTTTTGTTTTTCACTCCCTGCCTACCTAGAGTTAATAATGCTTATTACCTATTCAACAAGTATAGAAAAAACTAGTGAAGTTAAGAAAAATCCTAAATGTGAGGTACATGAAGAATATTTAGAGTGAAAGGTACAGGCTTCCAGTTAGGGAATGAATAATTCATGGGGATGAAAGGCACAGCATTGGGAATATAGTCAATGGTCTTGTAATAGCCTTGTATGGTGACAGACGGTAGCTACACTTATAGTGACCACAGCATAATGGATAGACTTGTAGAATCACTGGGTTGTATACCTGAAATTAATGAACATTGTGTGTCAGCAATACTTTGATAAAAAATAATATTTATTTAAAAATATGGCACGCTTCTTGATTTCGTGGATCCCTGCGCAGGGGTCATGCTGAGCTCTGTATCATTCTAATTTTAGCATATGTGCTGCTGAAGCAAGCACTAGACTTAATTTTTCTGATCATAGAGTTGTCTATTCTGGTGTGGCTTGTGTATGTACGGGAGTGCTTGTACGTGTGTTCCAGTACTTAATTTCACTTGTTGCACTCCCACTTAAGTGCTTTATCTGTTGGAGCTGCACTTGAGGAAAAGCTCTGAAATGATTTGCGTTATAAGTTTTGTGTATGCTCTAAGTTTTAGCGTATTTCATCCATTTTTATCCAAGCCTAAAATAATAAAGGGAAACTGGAGATAACTCTTAATTATCCTGGGATTTTGATAGTTTTTGAACATTGAGTGTCACATGTATCTTAAAATATTAGCTCAGTTGCCATTAGATATCTCTTATCTACATCATAAAGTTTAGCATCTTGCTTTTATTGCCCTAGTTTTAAAAATGTATTTTAAAATTTTGCATCTTAGAATATCGATGCTCACACATTAGCTTCCTTTAAATTATAGTCGAAAGAAATGTTTATGTTTGTTAACCTTCTGCGTGGATGTCTCTCTCTGTCTCTCTCTTTCCTTCTCTTTCTCTCTCTCTGCCTTTCTCTCTCTCTCTCAGGAAGTCAGGAATACAAAGCAAGGGGAGACAGGTAATTGACCTCTTGACCAAGTTGTCCTGTTTGGCGAGGTCGTAACACACTGCCCTTGCGAGATTTACAGTAAAAGCCGAGCAGAGGTCTGGAGGAGAGGGACTAACAGTGTTAGGATCAAAGGCCTAATTGTCTGTTTTCTTGAAGTTGGGGTTATTGGCAGCTGCCATTACACCGTCCGTGCTGCTGTCACCCCGCACAGCCAACCAGCATGCACTAATTGCAGTGGCCTTTTCATCAAGTAAGATCATCCCACTAAACACAAAGAACTGTCTTTCCATTAGCACAGACAGTAGCCAGCTAGATCAGCTGGGCTCCTTGAGTATGATTGGACTGTCATATTGTTATGATTTGTTCAAGTTTAGAGCATTTAGCAGATACCCTTTGCACCCCTCTTTGTACCTGAATACTATAACCTGACTGCCCCTATCATTTAAGAGGGTACTATAGCTTTTCAAAGTTCAGCAACGCACAATTGCAGGCAGGCAACTGGTTTCTGACAAGAGATCAATACTGTCCTTCCAAACGCTGGAGTCAAGCTGCTGGGTCTGTCAGAGGGATGTGTGCTGTAATTGGATCATGGATGCTGCGAGTCATCTGAGTTTCCCTTCAGCACTGTCACAGCTGTCAGATGTCATCCCTTTGTACAGCTGTCACTGCGGGAGGGTTGGGGCTCTCTTTCCGTTCTAACCCAATGCAAATGTCCACTTAGCAGATGAATATTGAAGATATTAGACACTTCTTTATGCCTTTATGCAAAATAAAGATCTGTGTCATCTGTGAATTTCATGGAAATAAGTTGCAATTTATTCACTGTGAGAAAAGTGAAGTGAAGCCTGTAAAAATGAGAAATTATTTGGTTCAGGCTATTAAAAAAAAGGAATATTTTACAGAATAAACAACAATATGCAGATATTTTTCTTGAGATGGAAAAACTAATAGTGTGAAGTATTTAAACGGTCATCTTATATTTGAAAGATATTTAAAAATATGTACGTATCTTTTACTTCGTCCCTATTCTTAGAAAAGAGACAAATCTTGGATAGATTTAGGTGCTTTTAGATCATTAAAATTTGTTGAAAAATATAAGCCCGCTATCTCTTAATGTAGCAATAAGAACAGATTTAAAGAATGTAGTTATATTTAGAATCAGGTCAAAGAGTCTCAAGAAAGTTTTCAAGACAGACAGGACAATCTCAATAAAATGAGTATGAAGTTTTGGCCGCAAATCATGTTTTTCTAAATTATTGCAATGAAATAGAAGGACATGTCCACAGTGGGCAAAATAATTATGTAACTAATGAGTGGCTTCTATCAATTCCAGTGACTTTCGCTTCTGTTTAAATTAAAAAGAACGTTCTAATAGAAATGCATTTTATTTCACTGTACTATACTTATAACCTATTTTTAGGAAGTGATGCATGGCTAACTTTGGAATTGTATAACTTGAGTCAGGTACATTTGCAACATATAGTAAAAATAAAGAGAAGTCACAGATGTGGCTTTGGCAATTATGGGTCCACGAATTTCCCTAGACTATCCCAGAACAAAGTACAATTTTCTTTTCTTTTCTTTTTTTTTTTTTTTTCCTGCCTCTCTAAGCCGATGTCAGAGTCATTTTTGGATGGCCGACAGAGTCATTTTTGATCTGGGTGGCTGACTTCCTTTTTCTTGAGGTCCAGACCACACACCACCTTCTCTGTCAAACAGGCAGCTTGCATTCGCCCCACTGACAGAGTGGCATGAACCTTATTTTCCAATATCTAACCTTAACGTCCTGTCATCCACCAGGGGAATTACACTGGGTCAGCCCCTCAAATATCTGAATTTTTTGCCTCCCTCTGGCGCGATGAAGTGACCTCCCCTCATGTGACGTGGTTCAAGGTTTTTAGAGCCTAAAATTAGTGACTGCCAGAATCAAAACATATACAGTTGGTCCACATTGTGAGTTTCACTCAGTGGAAAGGGAGGGAACCCACAACAAACACACCCACTGTTTTCCTTAAAAGATGAGGTGTTTGAAATGATGATAACATACCCCAAGGAGAACAAAAAGTCACATTTCCCCTGCCTCAATTAGCATTTTTCTCTCAATGTGATTTTACTTTTACAAGAAACAGGCTAAAATCCTATGAAAATTAACGTGTTTTCCTCCAATGAAATGAATTATTGAGCAATCAACTCGTAGTTGACTATCGCAAGTATAGTAAAATGGTCTTTAACAGTTACTTGGGCAGAAAATATAGGGATGAGTGAAGTAAAAATTTTAAACTTAGTTTCTTAAGGTTATTCTTCTGTGATGCTAACTGCGAACTTTATATGCAACTCTAGTGGCTCAAGTAGGCCTCCTTTTTTTTTTTTTTAACATGGTTTATGGCTAATTACATCAGAGATCCAAAACACTCTTTTTTACATTTGCATTAATAAGGGTGTCACATGACCACATTGAAGTGGAAGTATACATCAAAGATAGATTAAAGGTTGGTTAAGCATCAAACCATGTTCCATATGTAAATTTATAGCAATGATGTGCTGTAGAAAGATAGCTTACCCTCTATTTCTCTGCTACTAAATAAAATTAAAAATTCACAACTCTGGTTTATGGGATTTTAAATGAATTTGATCTCTCTTTTGGGCAGGGCAAATAAGTGTTTTGTGATGTATTATTTTATAAAAAAAAAAAAAAAGACCATCGTTCTGGCTCATTTAATTTTGCGAGTGAATGATCTAAGATTAACTACAGACTAGTCAGTGCAGTTTAAAAGCTGAAAGCAATTTTCAGCCATAGATGGTAATGCCACATTCAGTCCACAACCGAATGACTCTAAATGACTAAGCTTCGAGGTCTTTGTATATGACCACAGGGCCTGATAAAGCCATAGGAACACAGTAAAAGCACAAAAATAGTTCCAATTTATTTGGTGCCATCACCTTAATGAGATTAATACAGACGTGTTCATGTGCCTAATTGGTGATTTTGTTTTAACTAGTAATGAAGGATTAAAACTTCAGGCAACAGGCTGCTTGCCGGAGGAGAAGGGGATTTGAGGGGAAAAGTTTTTAATTATAAAAGGAAGCCTGGTGAAGGACACCGCTGCAGAGTTAATAATAATTCTTAAAAAAAAAAATAAACTGATTAAAATATGTACCCTGGATTGCTTCTGCCATTTGAGGAGAAAGGGTGATTTTATGAGCAGTACCACACACTGCTTTTATTTACGAATAGGCCATTTGGCATACAAAAACCTACCGAAGTGTTACTTCTGGTGAAAAAGCGTTAAAATGGAAAAGCATTGGCCCCCAAGCTACTGTGGAATTTCAACTATGTAGTATTGTATTCTAATTTATTCGTGTCACAGCCACGGCAAGGGGGTGACCTGTGGCTAGCTGTCCTAGGTCCCACAGCATCCCAGTAAACCAGAGCGTCTCTGGAGGAACGTCACCTATGACTTGCAACGGGATTGCCCTCCTCAAAGTCGAGTTGTAACCGTTTAAATGCTAACAGTCTTGAGCATGCTGCCAAAACACAAACACGCAGCCTATGTCATTAAAATTTAATTATAAGGGGGCAGCTGAGCCCCGTTTGAGTTTTGAATCTGAAAAATCTTATTAAAAAAAAAGATAAAAATGAAAGTACCAACCAAATCTATTAGCATCTGTCTCTACCAGCCCAGTGAACTATATTTAAATAGAATTGCAGGTTTTATCAGAGTTCAACAGCACGCTCACAATTCTCACATTAAAACCCATTTTGATTATGGCTCCTCTGTCATAACCATGAGATGGACCATTGTTTTATCTCACTGTTGGTGGCGGTGCTGATTGAACTTGGGCCATGTGTATCTGCCCGCATGCTCGTTTTTTTTTCTTTCTTTCCGCACAAAGAATAAAATAAAGGAACTATATCCCTACACTGCCAACTGAATAATATAATATTATCTCGGCAATTATTCGCACCCCCCCCCCCAGAAACTTGGCCCTAACGCTGACGTGTCATTTTGATTAGGGAAAAAACCCTGAAATGCAAGAATTTTGCCTTTGATGTTCTATTATGAACCACTTTAAAAGGACTCTAGGTAGTGATACTGTGCAGCGTAAGATGCTACCTTCCCAGAGAAAGAAGACAGAAATATATTTTACATTTCTTGTCAGATTGAACTTTAAGACATCCTGACTGCTTTCTCTATAATTTAAACATCACAGCCAAAATGGCAACATGCTTTGTTCAGTTCCAGTTGTGTGGAGTTTTAGTGCTTCATTGATTCAGAGGAAGTCTGAGGCTGGCACCGGGAGCGGGGCGTCAGAATCACACTCTCACTGCAGCATGTCAAGCCATTATATCTGGGACCGGAATGTCACCGTGGTCTCAATGGTTCGTCAGCTGAAGGATATGGTTAACAAATGTAAAACCAAACTTCAGAGGAGTTGGTTTTCTGTGCTAAGTGATCTGTATTCCCTCTGAATTTACTTTCCCCTAACCCCGTGAAATTAACAGTACTTTCTGACATTCGACCCCCTGACCTCACACATAATACGAATTTAAAAAGCACCATGCATGAGTGTGTCTCTGTAATGCAAAACTGGAAAAAATGACCATGTCACAGTTTTATTATACAAAACCTTCTCAATCTCCATTGCATGCTTCATATATGAGCGCTCGGTTTAAAGTTATTATAAAGAAAAACACAATTTTAAGAGTAATAATTCACCGCTCGTGACTTTTATAGACAATAAATTGTAGCAAATACATATTGCTACCAAAAAGCTCTGTACTCCATTAATGCAGATATTTACCAAGATAAGTGTTAAAAAGAGTCCGCTGGAAGACTCTGATGGTTCAGAGGAAGGGGCTACCAGGGAGCCGGTTGCCAAGGGTGCAAGTGCATGCACAATGTGTAGGTCTCAAGGTTTAAGAGGCAGAAGCAGGGAAGTGTTATGTGGAAATGATTTTGTGTTATCAGGCTCAGGGGATGACAGCATACAAGAGTAAGAACAAGGTGCTATGTGGCTTTTTCTTCACTGTGAAGTAAAGATTGACGGCTGGAAGTAAGGCTTACAGACAGACCTGCACACAGGACCTCTTCACCTAGGACTCGTAATCACTACTCAAAGGAAAACGCATTTACCAGGGAAAAGCGGCTGTAGCCATCAGAAGTGTGCTTAAAACACCACTTAAATATCACTTTATACGCTATTACTTGCAAACTGTGGCTTCGTATTAAATTATACTTGCATAGGCTTTTGCTTAGGTGCTGATAATGCTTTTGAGGTTGCATTGGTGAAGAAGAATTTAGGCTGCTTCACAAGAGACGTGACCAGAATATTCCACGCGGCTGACAGTGACAGGGTGAAAAATTGCAGAACTGTACTTTCTTTCCCCATATAGATTGTAATTTTAATTGTCATTGTGGCCCTTCTGTTTTAATTATGGGACTTCTTTGATATATACCAGGACATCGTATTGAATGAAAATATGGTGCTATAATAGTCTCTTTATAATTAATGACCACATGTAGATCTTGGTGCATAAAAGGGAAGGAATAAATGAACAATTTATTTAACTAGGTTTTGGATTTCTTTCTGTCTTCCAGTGAATATAAAATGATCCCAGGGCTTCTGAGAATGTTTGATGTAAGAACTGCACAGAATATCTAATAAAATTACTTTAGGCTAGATTACAAAACATATTATGTTTTAAAATGTTCTGCCCACAGATGGTAAAATTGTTCTATTTACCATATTATTCTTTTAACATTTTATCTCAAACAAAGGATCTTCTAAATTTATTTGCAAGTATATTTTAAAGGTGCCTTCTTAAACAGATTTTACTTGTGATATAATTAATTTTTACAGGTAAAATGAGGGTTCAGGAAAGAGACTTTTGGAGCTTGATTTATCAAGTTGCAAAAAACCAAAAAATGCTCTCTGAACTTTTGCTTTCAAAATACAATAGATCCGTGCTGCATTTTTTCTCTGGAAAGAAGAATACATTTTTCTCAGTTCCCACTACTAAACAGAAACTGTTTTTCTACACAGCAAAAATCAGTAGTCTGTTCATAGGCAATCCACAACCCTTAACATCTGTGAAGAGGAAATAGGAAATTCCAAAAAGGCTTAACATTGTTCTCCAACTCTCACGTAACCGCCTTACCATATAGAACACTGTGACATAAATATGCTGGGCTCATATACATTTCAAGAGAGCCAGACCTCTGTGGATTTCTGGAAAGCAGACCTATTTGTCCAGAGTCTGTCACTGTAACACAGGAAAATACCCCCTGACAAGCTTCTGCTAATTTTATTGTGGCGTGGAGTCCTGTGCATACATCGTCTACAGTATGACTGCAGTTCAATTGCAGAGCACGATGAAATTGGATCGGCAGGGACAGGGACTACCCTGGGGTCAGCTGTGACCATGCCACTTCCATGTGATGTCTAGTTGGGGTGATGGTGTGTAAATAAACGTAGAGAATTGCAAATCTTGTCATGGCCACGCAGAACAGCTCAGGCATTTAAAGATGGTTGCCCGCAAACCTAACCGGAAGGTGGCCGCTCTGTGTGGTGGCTGAGGAAATACTCAATCCTTCGCCCGAGTCGCCGTCTTGACATATCTGAAAGTACTGACCCAGCATTATGTTGCTGAAGGGATTAATCACTAAATGGTTTTTCACTGTAGTGGAAAGTAAAGAAACAAACTAAGCATGTTTGAATTTGGTGCTTTTAAAGCTATTATGCTGATAAAAAGACACTTTTTATTTATATTATCCTACTTTGATTTATTTGTTTTTTTAAACGAGGCGAAGCATCTTAATATCCTACTGTTTATTGAATTTAGCACATTAAAGTTCTATCAGTTCTTGTCATTATTGTGAACTTTCCTAATGTTAGAAAATAAAATATTATAGAATTCACATTTGCTGCTTATGAATCTAATTTTATTTAAATACTACTTACAGAACTCATTAAAATATACTTAGGTTTTCCTACCTTCAACCAATAAGATGTATTTTTTACCAGTTTTGCATTTACACATATCTGTTTTTCTGTTACTTTTCCCACATGACAATTACCTTTCATTACAAATTTATAAAATCATTTACATTTTAGCAGTTTAAATGTTTCTGCTGACATTTTGTAACTATTACCCTCTTCTAGAATGGCATATGTTCAGGCAGTTAATAAAAAATTAAATGGAATAGCACTAGACAAGGTGAAGCTTTGTATCAGAGTGTTCTTCACATTTCTGAAAATACCATCTTTGTGTTGCAAACTGTGAAGTGAGGTTAGGGCTGTGCCAATATGTGTATTTGTCACAACTGTCACAGGGACCGCGAACTAGCCAATCACACAGCCCTTAATTAGACAGTTATATTTTGCTTTTTAGAAATTGTCCTCGTGTAAAATGGTGTCTATGATTCAGGAAAGGTGCTGGGTGTTAAGAGGGCAAAGAATGCCAGCAGAAAAACACTTTAATTTTTTAAAGAAGATTTATTAACTGCTGCATGATTTCTTAAATATAGAAATGAAAGATGAAATGCAAAAGAAATTGTATAAATTTAGCGGGGAAGAAAGGTATTATAAAGGTACTGCTATTTTGAAATAGCAATAGGCTGAATTAAACATCACCATCTTGTAGTATATTGTATGGATTTTGAAATTACAAATTTAAAAATGCATAAAATGAGCATTCAAATAGTGAAGAGATCATAGATGTTGTAAAAAATATATAGGTTCACGATTATGACATTGACTTCACTGGAAAACTTCGTTTAAATTATTTGTTGCCGAAGGTAAATTATGTATTTTTGTCAGAGATTATTTATGCTTTTATATTTTTTGAATTCTAGAAACATCTATATAGCACAATTTTAGATATATATCTATATATTTAAATGAACTCGGGGTTCTTCCTTCTCAAAGTAAAAGGTATTGAACACCTTGTCATATTTGAAAACATGTTTTTAACTTTTATAATATATTTACACACAATTATAAAGTTTCATAGAGAATGAAGCAGACAAAAATATATCAGTAAAATTGTGCCTGTGCAGTAATTGTATCTTTATATGTATTTTCCTTGTCTGTAAAAATACACACTAATACACCTTTTTACTGCTGTTATCTCTATCCATTTTTACATTTTGAAGATTGGAAATTGAAATTACATTTATCTTTTAAGTAATAAATCACCAAGATACTTGGTAATGTTTGCCAGCAATATTGCCTTTGGATAAAAATGTGATGAATTTTATAATCTTGCATATAAGTAAAAGTAAATCAGCATGATTTCAAAAATATTGTAAAACTTATTATAACCTTTTTCTTTTATAGAATTTCTGAGGTCTTAAAGTTTTTAAGCTAATTTCAACCAGAGCTGAAACATTTTGAATTCCTGGAAACTAAGGGTGGGAAGTCCTAAAAAATCCCAATAAATGAAAGCTACACAACATCACAAGGAGCCCTTTTTAAGAAATTAATTATAAGCCTTAATTTAGGTAAAAGAAATACGGCTTATTGGTTGTTTGTTTTTAACAGTGAAAATTTCATGTATTTTATGAACACAAAAAAAGTCTAATTTGGGGTAACTTGCATGGTTCTTCCCATTTTAAATCTTTATTCAATAGGCATATCATAGAAGTTTTAACAGTCATAGCAGATTAACCTTGCCTGTGCTTTTGGAGTCTAGTCATCTGATGAATTTACATGCAGCTGGATGAAAATGCTATTTGGAGAGAGATTGAGAGTTTATTTGATTAAATCCCTTTCTCCACTACCTTGACCTCTTTCTTGTGAAATAATCAGAACTGTTTAGCAAGAATATTCAGGCATTAATAATGAATTGCTTTTGAGCTGGTTTCTTCTGCATGCAACAAACCCATTGATGTCTCTCCTTATTTTTTTCTTTTTTTTAATACTGCTTTGTTTAATGAACACTGTGATTAGAAACAGTAAGAAATGTATCTTTGAGGAGTTTTGTTCTGTAATATGTAGGCCATTTTGCTATTTGTAGTACTCATTGCTGTGGTTTTACCTTCCTCTTCTTCCAAAGACGGTCTCCCCACAATCTGTATAAGGTTGGGATGTGTGAGGCCAGCCCAGATCTTCCATGTGATTGGATTGCAGGTACATGGTTTATCCTCACCAGCTACAAGGATGATTTGGAGAGTTCACAGGATACTATGAGTTTAAACAGTGACATTGTTCATGATTCCTTTGTTTGTATATTTCTGCAGTTGTCCTCCATAGACCCTCGGTTCCTCACAGTTTCGCTGCTCATTTGAATCAGCTCACAGTTGTTTCCCTGAGCAATTATTAGATCATATTTCATAGAACCTTTTATTTTTAAGAGACTTTAGAGATCGTTCGGTACAAGCTATTTTTTAGAGAAAGAAAATTATCTGCAAGATTAAATTAATTTCCCATCTTGTACAGCAAAGTACAGACAGATTTGGGTTGATTCCAAATCCACTCCAGGCTAGGAAAAAGCAGGGCAAGATATGGCTATTGTCCTCATCTACTTAAAATACAGTAGACAAGATATTCACATCTAAAAAAGACAAGATATTCACATCTAGAAAACTAATCAACAATTAATAGTAGTTAAAGATGAATGAAATAGGGACTTCTTACCCTGAAAGCTGAAAGGCAGAATTTACCTCCTTCACTCCTTGGAGTATTACTGGATGAATCCCTGGTTTTATTTGGCAAAAATAGATTGGTCAGTGTTTGGAAGCTAAAATAGCTTTCAAGTGTAACTTTGCCACGAAGTAATGGGAGCAAGTCGAAATCTTTACAAGTACAGTGCTTATCACTCCTGGTGTATTTAGTGCTCTTGACAGTTAAATTTTTCGGCAGGTGGCATATTTGCTGTATACATACCCTACTGCACTGTCATCCATTATAAAGCTACAGTATCTTGTCTTCATACTAAATTAAGCTTCATTATAATTTGTGTCTTAATAACATGCACTTCACTGTAATATGTAAAATGCTTGGCTTTCATGAACAACTCTATGGAAAAGCTGTACAGTATCTCATTTGCATTTAGAAATTACATTACAATATACTAAGCTGCAGAAAATCTAATCTAACAATTTAAAATAATAATTTCTAGTGGTTTACAAGGAGGCTACAAGTCAGATTACAATAACACATTGTACTATTTCTCTGTTGAGTAAAACAGAATTGGTTCATCATTTTTTTACCTCAAAAGTACCCAAGAAAGATTTAATTCTTTAATAATGAGAATGGCATTATATTGAAAGGAGAAGACCATTTAGATTGCTCATGGGTAAGTAAAATTTGTCTTACTTAATCATAAATTAGTCATTTTAAAAAATATAATCATATCATTAATATGCTAAGTTTAGGGGAAAGGTTCTATGAGACTCAAAAGACCTGATAGCAATCCCATTGTACAGACAATATATCTTATTTTCAAAATGTTTATCTTGTTAATTATGAAGTAATACATAATTCAAAAATTAATCTTCAAAAATCACAGAAAACATAGAAAATAAATTTTTATAGTGACATCTAAATATACTTACTCTAAAACGTTTTGTTATATTTTTGATGTTTAGGAACCTATAAAGATCATATAATATTGAAAACTTGATGGATTTGAGGGCAGGGTTTTTAATGTTGACACATACATATTAGAAGATTTCTAAAAAATATGAAATTTATTGAAATAAACACTTGAGCACCCATGATATAACTTATTCTTGAGTATGTCGGAAAACACAATCTTCTTGCCACCAAGTATTTCATGACATATATTGGGAGTAGTAGTTTTATGTATTAATTTTAATACGAGAATAAAGTTAGTGGCATAAAAGAATAAAAACCTCAGCACTTAAGGAAAGAAGCCATATTTAATAGAGAATCAGAAAGTGCTCGATAAAGTTTTATTTTAGATGAGGATGAAGTTAAATTCAATGAAACCCAACAAGCATTTATTATTATCAACTATGATATGACCTCTGCTCTGAAGGACCTTGCAATCTCGTTGCAATAAGAAGACATTGGAAGGGGCGGGTAATTCTACTGAGCTGTTAGGGAAAGCCTCATGAAAGAAATAACATTTGACAAAGTTTTTAACTAAGCAAGAGATAAGTGGGTGGAGGAGGAGCCATCCTGAGATGAATGAAGAGCATAAGAAAAGAAAAAGTTTTAGGGTGTGAAAGGGCAGGTATCTTCTGGAGAAATGGCTAATCGTGGAAAGGCGGAGCCTTGTGATGGCTGATGAAACAAAATAGAAACAGAGCTTGAGGTCCCTTGTAAGATTTACCAGAAGAGTGACAACAAATGGCCAAATTTCTTTTCTTTTTCCACTCACTTTTTCTCTTTTCCTCTCTATTTTTTCTTTCTGTTTCTGGAAGATAACCCTAGCAGTTTTGTAAGAGTGGGAGAGTAGAGAGAAATAAGGAAATTTTGCTTCAGATTGAGGCAAAGCCAGCTTCTCAAGATAAGCTGAGAATTATCATAATTTCTGAAATAATATGTCTCTGACCGTATTTGTGTTTAAGAATTTCTAGTGCATTTCTTACTTTATTTCCATTTTAGAAGACTACAATGTGAAGTAGAGATAGTAAGTGAGAAATTTAGACAACAATCTTTGTAGCTAAGAAAATCAACTTTTCCATTCCCAAATTATGCAAATTTATTATAGTAGGCTGGGTTATTGCTCAGCCTTCTCTCTGCTTTATTCCATAAACAAAACTTTATTGAGTAAGAACTAAGTAGGTTCCTTTTATAAGACTTGAGTCTTGGGCTCCTCCTGCATGATACTAAACAAATCAGATGACAAGTATCAAGTGCTATCAGTTTTCTTTATATCAATAAGAAAAACCGTAGCAAATGAAATTAATTTTATCCAAGTTTATATCTTTAAAAAACTGTTTATTTTTTGGTTTTGTTTGGTTGTTTCTTTTGCAAATAAGCTTTTCTTTACTTCGATTCTAAAATCAGTAAAATGTGCCAATTTTTAAAAACGTTTAAAAGAATGATATTTACTCTAAATATACTTCATATTTGTGCCAGAGACAAATATTTAGAATTTGAAGCAATGTCTTTTTATCACTCAGAAAATCTGTGAAACACATCTTAATTATGGAACTAGATAAAGTTCTAGAGTGATTCTAGAACAATAATATTGGGAGATAATTATGTTTTTGCTACTTATTATTTTGTATTATTCAATTCAGTGTCCCTTCTCTGGGTAGTCTGCAAGAGTATGATACTGGGAGGGTGTAGCCAAGGAACTAATGTAAAAGAAAAAAATGAAAGAGATAAAAGAAAAATATATACATTACCAACAATGTCAATTTATTTCTTATTTCTAAATACTATAATGCCAAGTGAACTTTGACTTTAAGCCTAAAATCTAATGAAGACTGAAATTGAATAAATAATTATGTCAGCAAACAAGGTAGATGGTCTGACAAAGGATGGAATAAACTAAAGTCTCTAATGCTCAAAATATTTAGATGTTTAGAAGAATGTTTTATCTATATTTTATGCAACTAGGATGAGGTTGGCATGACATTTTTGTACATTGCTTTAAATAAAAACTGGACTCTGACTATATCCTAGAAATTTAATTGATTATTTTTCTAAAAATCCAAAATGGAGTTAAAAAAACAAACAAACAAGCAAACAAAAAAACCCAAAACTCCATTGTCTTAACCAAACAGTCTTTCTGATATCATACAACCTGGTTGATCAGCATAGTCTCCATAACGTCAACTTCCAATAAAGTTGAAAGTTCACATTCAGTTCCACATATTTTGCTTTATGATAAAAGGTATGTAACACAGTAGGAGGTAACCCTCCTATAGAGAGAGGTTTGGAGGCTAGACTCAACACCAAATATAAGGGCCATGTTTTAAAACTGAGTTTGCCCTGAGAAAGGTGCCACATAAGAAGTGTATAAGTTCATTACTTTAGTCTCCACTCCTCGTTTTTCCTAGAAAGCTTTCATTGCGCAGAGCAAAACATAATGTCATGCTTCAAAAGATCAATATATCCTCTAAGTCTAGTATGGCAAGCTTTCATTGGAACAGGACAAATTCCATCCTTAATCTGTGGCTCCTTCTCATTTCAGTTAAGTCTCAATGTCTCTTAGCAGTTCTAGATTTCATTCCTTGGCTACCTCAGTGTAATTCTTGAAGTTTCTTTCCCAGGTTTTCTGTGCTTTCCTTAGGACAATAACTGCCTTCCACAATGAAAGGGGGTGGAATCTACTGATCTCAGTCATAGATTGGTCATGGGACCTGGTCAAGAAAGAAGGAGTAGGGGAAAATGATGCATCTAAGACAATTTTGAGAGATTGAAAAGATAGTGGTGCTACTACAGAATTAGGAAATCGGGAAGAGGGCAAGTCTGAGGAAAATAGTAAATAATAAAGTGAGATTCGTTCTTACTTTGAAATTTATACCTAGATGATTTGCCAAACTCATGAGAACAGTTTTGGCACAGTGGTGAGAAGAAATCCACATTTCAGGAGTGTAAAAATCAGCAGATAGTGACATATTAACAATCATAAATGTTTCACAATAAAGGAAAAACCAAAGATAAGGATACCTCTTGAGAAGGAAAGGGAAGGCATTTTCCTGGGAAGAGAAATCATGCCTTGGGTCAAAGGCTGTAGGGAAATGAAGGATGATGAAATTCAAAGGAAAAGAAGCATCGCTTTCTTGAATAAAGAAAGAGAGTATAAGCAAAGAAAAACAGCTGAGGTGCTGAAATGGAAGGGGGTGCTCAAAGCAGATAAACTCTATCTTCTCATGATATAATAGTCAACGCAATCTGCACAAAGTAAGTCAGTTTTCTCTTGACCAACGTGGAGATTGTTTCACAGAGTTACAATTGGGAAAAGTAATGAAATTCCCACCCCCTATACGACACACACACACACACACACACACACACACACACACACACACAGACACACAGCGAAAAGAAGGAAAGAAAAAAAGTGAAAAGAATCTTGAGAAGTAGTGAAAGCCTGACTGTGGTTTAGTAGAATTATTTTACATTTATACTTGCAAAATACCCTAACTATTAGAGTGGGATTACATTTTCTAATTGGTTCCTCCATTTATGGATGTTTCTCCTTATAATAAAATTTTAAACACTGTGTCAGGATAAATGTTTCAGAAGCTATCCTGGGTCATCTCTGTGAAAATTTTCCTTATCATAGACTGAAATGTTCTTCTCTGTAGCTCTAGTGTTAATTTATCAGAAGAAAACCTACCCTCTCATTATGCCTGCTTGTCAAAAGCTAGCACATCCTTCTTTGCTTTCAAGACTGCAGACTATACATTTTTTAAAAATAATAATTTCTAATATTATTGAATTTCTTTCATCGAAGAAAAAAGTACACATTATTTTCACTCAGGGAACTATCCATATATTTAGAAATAACTCATAACTCAAATAATGATATGTACGATTACAAATAAAGATTTATTGCGTGACTTATTTTTTGTTTTGTGCATATTTATATGAAAACTATTTTGTTTTGATTGAACTCTACACTGTCAATTAAATGAATCAATAGTAGCATTTCTGAAGATAGAGTGTCATGAGGATAACATGAAGGCAAAGAATCGGGAATAGGAATTAAAAAGACCATAAAAGAAATATTGATATATTTTTATTTTTTGGAATTTTTGTTCTGGATATTGTGATAAAATAGATTGCATATTAATCTCCAATGAGTAAATTTCTCCCTGAGGTGTGGTTGGAATGCTTTAGATTACAAGTGGGTATTTCTTTCCTCATTGCATTTTTCCAGAACATAAGAAAATGATTGGAACATTACTTTTTATGGTTGATAGCCTGGTTTATCAGCTTTTTTTTCAATGTTGTAGAATTAGTCCATATGTTTATGACCATTTCCTTTATTGTAAGTATCTATACTAATTAAAAAGAAAATATTCTTCATTAAGTTATAGTCCTCACACCATGTCTAGAAAAGGTTAACTTACTTAAACAATATGATAATGTTATTCTTCATAGATTGCTTTCTTTATTGACCACCATGTAGATCCATTAGTTATTGATATACATGATCAAATGTGGGAACATTCTAATATGTTACAGAACTGCTTTTCTTTGAGATTTAATGTAACTCAGAAAATAACCCTCAGAGAATGTGAGTAAAAGTATGTATTACGTCAATTATGCTTCCGTAGCAAAAATTTTAAGAAAAAGAGTTTGTTTATAAAATTCTTATGTAATATTAGCTTTGAAATCATTGTAACTGGCTTAGAAATTTTGGCAAAACTACTAAGCTACCTACTGGTTGAGTCAATAAAATAGTTCACACCCAGTATTCAGTCCATTTTCTACATTAAAGTTAGTCTAAATATTAATGAAAATTGCAACAGAGAGAATTGCATTAGTTTCTGACAAGATTATAGACTGCAAAAGGAAATTTACAATCCCTTGTCATAGCCAGGGCCAATTCAGAATCCAGATACCCTCTGTCTTGTCAAGGGTTTTACCTTAGGCCATTTATACCCTTCCCACCTGCCACATTTGCGGTAGGAATTTTCAGAACAGATTTATTAATCCTTCAAAAGCTTCCACACTGGTATAGTCTACACTGATTACCTAAAACATTCAGAACACTTTGAAGGAATTAACCATTACTGGAGCGAATTTTCCCTCTTTTCTTTTTCCCCTTCCTAACAGGGAGAGGGAGTAAATGGAGAACCCAATCTTCTATGCTTCCCTTTTCTAAAAAAAGAAAAAAAAAATCAAACCAGTGTACCCAGAAAATTTAAGCTGATTCCAGAAAAATAATATTAGGATGGTGATTTATTTTCTGTTTCAGAAATACAAACCTAATCTGAAGTTTTCTCTTCTTTAGAGTACTGGGAATTTAATGCATATTTAAACGTCTGATTAACTCTAAACAACATGCTATAGAAATTCCAACCATTCATTTGATTTACATTCTCCCACATTTTCTTCTCTTTCTCTGTATTTCTTCTTCACTTATCAATGGTCTTTTTGAATATATCTAGTTCAAAATAAAAATTCTTAAGTTCCACATAGCAATTGCAACTTTAGTTTCTCTTTAATTTTTGAGATGTAAAAATAAATAAATAAATAAATAAATAAATAAATAAATAAATAAATAAACATTTGAGATGTAAAATGAAATTTTCATGAATTCTACCAATTGTGGATTGATATTGCTTAAAATGACCTAACACACACTTACAGTGTGGTAAGGATTGCTCTAAATTCTTCGTATAAATAACTGCTATAATTCTAAGAACAGCCCTATGCAGTATTGTTTGTATCATTATTCCGTTTTTACAGATGGGATATTGTGGCACAGAGAGTTTATGTGATGACTTGCTCGAGACCAAAGAGTTAGTTGATAGTAAAGATACAAACTTTAAATTGTGTAGCTTCTACTTTTCACACTCTTAGCTGTGGGCACTGGTGGATTATCATAAAGTAGGAGTTTCTAGGGCCAGAGCCAAAAACCTATTCCCAAATCAGACCAATCATTTTGTCTTTTTATAAAATTCATCCTTGTGCATAGTGGTTATAGAATACAATTTTAATAAGGCTTTTAGAGAAAGATCATCGACTTTGAAGTCAGGTAAAATTACCTTAAAGCCTTATTTTTATAGCTAGCTTGTTGTGTGGCTGGTTTGGATTATTTTACTTAATTTCTCTGATCTCACTTCTTCAAGAATATGAGGATTAAAGTAGTTACCTATATAAAGGGACTAGCACAAAGCCTGGTTTACTGTCGGTTTCCTTTCTTTTTACTACAAGAAAAAAATAATCTATTTTCTTTTATCTTCTGCTATTCCATGTAGGTGAAGCTTGAAGGAGTAAACAATTCACACCCTTCAGTCTAGGCTGCAGTGGAACTGGGCATTTTATGTAGTGATTTGCAATATTGAAGCATTTAAACATGCTATTTTTCTATTAATTAATTAGCTTGTGCCGTAATAGAAATCTTCAACCCCCACTGCGCCACTGTGCTTTACTCTGCCTTTGACGAATGAGCATCTTGTTTAACAGATTTCACTAGAACCACACAAGAAAGGAGAAACGCTCTCCACCATTTCACAAACAACCACTGCTTGCCAAATCATATTTTGTGTTAAGTTTGCTCTTCCTTTACGGGGAATGTAAGTAGCTGGGGATCAAGTTCCATGTGCTTTGCGAAATGCCTAAATAAACTCATTTAAAACTGGAGATTATGTCTATTGATAAAACACTGTCGTGAATATTTCATTGAACACTGGGCTACTTTTTTTTTTTTTTTGCCTTTTCAGATATATCATAATGAAACCTCCAGAACTTTTGAGAGAGAAGTCCTATTGCACACTGGGAGTATATATTTTGAGTATTAATATATGTGATCTTTTTGAAGGAGTATATCTGCTGTTTATCGGGACTTTGTTTCATGTGTCAGTTTGAGGTACTAAGGCCACATATAGTACAATATGCTGAATGTTATTAACAATAAGCCTCAATATAAGAAAAGTACTCTCTATCTTGTTAATAGGACAAAAGATTCAGGTAAAACTGAACTTACAGTAAAAGTAGATAAATGGAAAGAGTAATCAGTTATAAGGTTGATTTTTATTTAAAACTTTTTGAAGTATTTGTCAAAAATGAGATGTATCTGGAATGGAAATGTTGTTCTGCTAACCATTTGTATATTGGCCCGAAGTTATTCAACTATCTGTATGCACTTTGAAAGTATTTGAATTGCGTGTTAAATTCAGGTTAGTTATGTGTTAATAACATAAATGATTATGGGCAAGAGCTGTTAGGGAGACCCAGGAAGAGGGCAGATGTTACACTTGCCTCATGAAATGTTTTCATTGTTTCACTTTCTATCACATGTAACTTTCAAAACAAGTCCAACATCATTGAAAGGATTCAAACAACATATACAATTACTAAGAAAAAACTGAGCATGTGCAAATTAAAATAGACCTAGAGAATCTTTCCTTTTCTGATAAATTTACATACTAATTCAATACTTAAGGCTGATGCCGGGATAGATTTTAAGAGTTGAATGGCACTATCAGTTATTTACTATAACCATGTTTGGATTTGCTTTGTGTAAAACAAATTCCCCAAATAGCTCCTTTGAAATTTAAAGTTCACTACCATTTATGATATATGAAAACGAGTTATTTTTAGCCAGTATCTTTCCCCCCCATATTTTATTTTACATTTCATTCACTCGGTTTCACTGTCTGGGTGATGATCATCTATGTAATATATGTTAGGAATTTTCACTTGAAGGACCATGTATCTTTAAATGTCTTCTTTTTATTCATCCTAGTTCTAACACATGTAATTTCCCCTTTAATTTGACATCATTTAACGGCACATTACACGTCAATGATGTGATCTGTGAATATTTACAATGTTCATGTCATTTTTATTTTCTAATCCAATTTAAGTAGCTCTGCTTTTTATGACATCATGAATTCTTCAGTCTTTTTGGTCTTTTTGGGACTAATTATTCCATTAGTTCCCTTGAAGTAGCTCTGTGTTGTCAGTCATTTCTTCCCTTTTGATCATAAGACCTTTGCTGCCCTCCCTTGCATGTACGATCAGTCTTAGGTTTTTGCAACCAAGCTAAGAGGCAAGCGCAGTCCTCATTCTTGCAAACTGCTAGTAACGATCGTTTCTGCTCTCAAGACAGTCTGCAGGTAAATCTTTCTATTGTTAAACCATGGCTTCTAAAGTTCCTATTACTGAAAACAAATTTGGATATGTTTAATAATGATACTTATAGTAATAATGAATGTTTTATATACAGTACTTTCACATGCGAAAACAGAGACATGAGAAAAACAATAACAGTAAGAAAAATACCCAGATAAAAAACAGACTAAATTTCACCTGTCGCAATATTACATGGTACATAGTCTATGTTTATTGTTGAATGCTGGTTTTGGCATAATTACAAAATGTCTTAGATTCAACTTTTGAAAAAATCTAGTCTTCCCTGGTATTTTCCATATCCATTTGCCTGCTAACTTATATGAAAGTTTATAGATGTGATTAATTTTAAGCAGCATAAAGGCAAAAGAAAATTTGGAATGATTAAAGCATGACTTTGTCTTTAACCCTCTTGTTTACTGGGAACTTTTAACATTTCCTCTGTGATACTGAGGAGCTCTGCTGTCTGTTGCTGCCCTCTGTAGTGATGAAGAAGAGAGCACAAGATCGGCTTTGTTAAATGCAATAGAACTTGACTATAAAAATTTTCTCCAGAATGCAAATGCAGCCTATTTGAGATTCGTATACTCTCTGAAAATAAGAAGCCAATAGGACTATTTTTGCATCTGACGTGCTCTTCTGCAAGCAATAGACACTGAGAAATATAACCAGACTGCCTTTTTAGGTATCATTTTTATAAATTGCAATATGACTAATTTAGTCATATAGAAAGTACCACCAAGAATATGTAGATATAAACTAAAATTAAAATACTCTATTTAAAAGTAGATTTATGATTTAAGGTTTCAGATAGGATAACAAGGGCTAAGAATGGTTCAGAATTTCTGTCTTTATAAGCCAAACAATCTTAAACCATTTAAGCCTCCATGAGGCTGTATTTTTTTTTTCGTCGTTGCTGTTTTCCAAATGGGAATAATTATAGGAAAGCTAAACTCTTATAAGGAATGTAGTATAAACTATCAAGTCATACCCAAATAACAAGCATTTTTATTTCCTTATCTCAATTTAGTCTGATTTAACTATGAAATAGTTAAAATCTGTTCCTCCCTTCTCATTCTACTCTTGAACATTGATCCCACTGCCCCTTCTTCTGGGAATAAGGTTCAAGAGGCTTAGTCCAAATGACAGGCAGTTGTTGAACTCAGGAGCAACTTACTAGGATATGGGTAGTGTCTAGGGAGAGAGACAACACAAATGTGCCCTCTTGAAAAGAAGGCTGGGAGGCTAGACAGGGCGTAGGGACTTAGCTAAGTGGGCTGAGGCTTGGAACAAGGAATTCTTGGCAGAAAAACTGAAACCTAAGCCCTCTTAGAACAATAAGGCTATCTTTGCTGGAGTTAGGGTCAGACCAGAGACTATGGTGGCCCTCCGGAGGCACAGCTAATTTCAGGCATCATCTGAAATTGTACTCTTTTTAAGACCCTTGTTTATATGATAAAGTCAACAGATGTGAGTTGGAGTACCAGCTCTACCATTTATGGACTGGGAGGGTGTACCATAGCCAAGTTCTTCAATTTCTCTGAGCCTCAGTTTCCTCATTTGTAAAGTTGGGGATAACCATGGAATAATATTGATGAAGGCTGATCTAATGTCTAATATTCAAAACAGAAGGTATTTAGTAAAAGTTAACTGATTCCAAATCTGGTCAGGATGAGAGCGGGAATTAGATAAGTTAACCTGTAGGTAATACCAATGACTTTATTTAAAAAGAGCCATGAAACCTTTTTCCGAAGTTCAGAAATTATATGACATAGATGATCGCTTATTCTATATATTTCTATATATCTCAGTGTGGGAAGTTGATACGTAGTTAGGGATCAGCTCATGTACCATGGGTTCTATGAGTCCATTGTCGTGTTCATTCTTACATTGACTTATACTTTGACTTTTCAAGGACCCCATTCCTGAAGTGTAAGTTCTGCTGAAGTCTGAGTGAGACTCCAGGACATGTGTCTACAGTTTGTGGAGGTAGTTCAAATGATTAAGTCTTCAATATTAAGAACCAATTTGCCTAAAGGATATGTGGTATAATTAATTTTGACTGTTTTTTTTTTCATCTAGTGACATTGCCATTGGGATTTTTTACAGAGATCATATTTAACCCTTTCAATGTCTGTTGGGGGAACAGCTGTAAAAAAATAAATGGTTATATAATGGACCATGAATCCTTTTTCTTTCTTTTAGCTTAAAAGAGAAGTGGACAGCTCTATTTAATTTTAACACAGTCAAGACATTAGGGGTTGGATGAAGAAAGGTTGGGGTTTGGGAGGTGACTGAAAAAGCCTCTATCTATGGGCCTTTTAACATTGTCTCCATTTTCTTTTGAGAACAAGAGAAAACATTAAACATTTAAATATGTAGACTTTCGTAAGTAGAAATAAGAAGGAATCATTTTTTTCTTAACACTGTTAAAAATGAACTTTGGATCTGAAGAAAAGTAAATATGTGGGTCCTAGAGCCAGAATATCTGGATTTGAATTCCAAATTTGTTACCTTAGCTGTGCAAACTTAGGTAAATTCTTATGCATGTTTGTGCTTTAGCTTTCTCTACTTTAAATGGGACTAATTATAGTACTCACAACACTTTTTCATGAGGAGTATACAAATTAATACTTGCAAAGCATTCATCTATATTTCTAGGTTTGCATGGAATCTTTATAGTACGATGTAAATCCAAGGTTTAGAGACAGTTACAGTTTAAACATAAAAATAGTTGCCCGGTTATAGAGAATTGTTGAATCACTATATTGTACACCTGAAGTGAATATAACACTATACATTAATTATATTGGAATGAAGATTATAATAAAATCATTTTATTATTATTTTATAATTATATAAATATGAATATATAGATATTATATTATTATTATATGATTATATAATAATCATCATATTAATGTATATTATTTATATTTTATTAAATCAGTTTTCCTTGAAATAATTATGAGGCTATATGTTATGCCAAGTCCACAGCATGGTAATGCTGACTAGAAATCTCTGAAGTTTCTCAAGAATACATTGAGTCACAGAATATGGGCAACATTCTCCATTGTTTTGAGTTCAGAGTTGCTCTTTGTCAGATTGTTCTTCAGACAAAGCATTCAGCAGTTTGATGAAGCGCATCTCCATTTTCTTAGGTGCATTTTGTAAAATATGTGTTTCAAAGTCTTGTGCACGTTACATTATTGGTGACTGGTTGCTTGTAAAAAGTTAAGGTGGTTGTTGGTAGTCGGCCGCTTTGGTGATGCCTCCTATTTTTTAGTGCCCTCTTTTGTAGTGTGCAATTTAATCAATGTTTTAACTGTGAGTCAAAAGTACATATTTTATGAATTCTCCTTAAAGGTTTACGATTTTTTCTTTTACTACTAATATACAAAATGACCATTTTATGTCTCTAATGATTGTGTCTCAATAGCCCAATACAATTACTAATAGAGAACTACATGGTCTGAAATGAGCTCTAATATAATTATTTCTGTCCCTGGGTTGTGGGTAATTCAATCTTCAGCACTGATGTACTCAGTTAAACATGGTGGATTTACATACCTACAGTCATAGGTACGTATCTAAAGAGGCCAACTAGTATCATGAATAATAATCATTTCATTTTGCTATTTATCTAGTGAAAATCTGGATTCTGAAAGCCTTATATGATTTTTCTCAGGTGCTCAATATTAATGAAGGAGAAGAAATTTATATGAATTACTTAACGCTTATCGGTAATTGAAACAGTCTGCCAAAAGTAGAAATGGAACTTCGAATTTGTGTTTTAAAATTTATTTTTTTCCAAATGAATTTATGAAAAACTATTTCTCAAAAAATTTTCACAGACAGCTAATGTTTGTTATTTATTGTACTGAAATTTGTAATTTATTACATGTTCTTGGTACATGTACAAAAATACAAGTGCAAAAATAAATACTACATAAATGACTGAAGAAGAATAATGATGATAGCTTTGACCTTGTTAAAGTAGTTATTCTGTACTTCCAGTTTAAGTAGACTTCTACTCATTTTTATACTACTCTATAATTTCAAGAATTTAGCATATTTAATTGGCTCTGATGCTAAGGAAAATTTTGGATTGACTGCTATGTTTATACATGTGTTTAACACGAAGGTTGCCAAACTACAAGGGCTACAGCAAACAGAATGAATCATGAAGACTATTAATTGAGCTTTTGCTACCAAAAAGCATCTATTCAGTAAGTATAGCCGAAAGTACTTATAGATCCAACTGGCTTAGAATATTTTTTCCACTTTCGGCTATGGTGCCTGAAATGTCTATAATTAGAGATATTCCTCTGGGTTCAGGCATTATCACAATTGTTATCTGGAAGTTTAAACTGTTATTGCACATTGGCCCAGGGACACATATGATCTTGCCCAATATGCAGCTTAAACACTATTTTTTAAAAAGATTTTATTTATTTATTTGAGAGAGAGAGAGCATGAGCACATGAGCAGTGAAGAGAAGGAGAGGGAGAAGCAGGCTCCCCACTGACCAGGGAGCCTGATAGAGGGCTCAATCCCAGGACCCAGGGATCATGACCTGAGCCAAAGGGAAATGCTTAACCCACTGAGCCACACAGGCATCCCCTTAAACACTACTTTAAAAGGAAAAAAAAAAGTAAATTGGAATGGAAAAATCTCTACTCATAGATTATTCTGCAAAGAGTAATTTTGAATGGCATAAACAATGTAAGATTTATTTCTGATATAAAAAGTTATCATGATTCTAATTTGCTTGCTGTTGAGCCCATGTGTTCATCCATTGTGAAAAAAAAGATATTTTAACCTGAAATTAAAAAATATGACTTCTTTGGACTTGGTGAGATTCTCTCATTCTTTTGTTTATTTTTTTTTTTTTAAGATTTTATTTATTTACTTGAGAGAGAAAGAAAAAATGAGGGAAAGCAGGAGTAGTGGGGAGGGGCAGAGGGAGAGGGAGAAGCACACTCCCCTCTGAGCAGGGAGCCTGAGGCAAGGCTTGATCCCAAGACACTGGGATCATGACCTGAGCCAAAGGCAAACACTTCACAGACTGAGCCACCCAGGCACCCGAGATTCCCTCATTCTTACACAACATTCTTCATTTCAATTTTATTCCTATAATCTTCTCACATTATTATTTTTTTGCCTGATCTTTGAAAGCTTTGTGTTTAAGAAAGTGACAACTTCGAGTCCCAAATTGATAATCTGTGACCAGAGACAGAATGAACCATAAATACATTATTTTATGTTTTTTATTTTTCCCCAATAGACATTGATATGGGAAACAAAGGCAGAAGAAAAATTATTAAATTTCCTTACTACCTACAGTCCATTGACAAGTCCTTGAAACAAGCACAGTGACATTCCTCTAGGGACTCAGCTGCCTTGATGTTGACACTTTGCTAAGGGCAAAAGGCAATCTTAGCCTGAAAACCCCTCCCGTCTCCGATCCTGTAAGCCTACTTTGACATATAAAAATTCCTTTGGAAACTTCCTTTATCTCTAAACCTCCAAGACACATGTTGGCAATCATCTCCTAAGCATATGGCCCAGCTATATACATAGAAAGGGTCTCATGACTAAGGTTTTATTAGACGATAATAAATGATCTTTTCCCAACAACAACTAGCCCCCTCAAGGTCCTGGAAACCTTGCTTCCAAATTCCTTAGAGACTTACGCTATCCCTAACCCCCTTCCAACTTGAAAGTATATAATGGGCCACTCCTCATGATCCCATTGCAGCTTTCTGCCCATGAGTCCTGTCCCCATGCTTTAATAAAATCACCTTTTTTTGCACCAAAGACGTCTCAAGAATTCTTTCTTGGTTGTTGACTTTGAACCCTAACATCGTCTTTCCTACATCAGACATAATTGATGTACTCTAGTTTGGGTTCCTTGTGATCAATGACTCATATATAGGAAATGGTGTGACCAATAGAAATAGAGTTCATTATGAAATTAGGCTGCTCATTTTTTAAAATTTTAAATTCATCTTCAAAATGATGCTTAACTTAAATACTCAGTGGTACAGCATTCTTAGTTTTGTGTCACTCATTCTTTTAATTAAGTGATTTACCAAATATAATATTACATATCTTTTGGCCACTGGCTATGTACACGTTCATTATTAGGGTTGGTGTAGAGATAGGATGACTCAGAGTTAAATAAAATATGGCTTCTGGCCTTTAAAAGTTTTTCAGTTTAAAGGAAGATCCAGTTTGCACACAATTAGCAGTGAAGAATAATTGAAATATAAAGAATGGGGTTCTTCAGTAAGAAGGTTAAGGCCACATTTCAAATTGAAACCCTAGAATACTAGTTGTAATATAGTCTTTCGAATTGTTTTCCAGAAAGTAGTATGTAAATGTAATAAAGGAGACCATTTCTAAAATTAAAAAAAATATATATATAAAAAGTTACCATTCTTATAAAAATAAATATTTTTTTCCAAAAAAAAAAAAAACAACCACACTGTAACCCTACACTGTAAAGAACTATAAATTCATTAACACTTGTTCCTCCATGTAGACATACATATTTTTTCTTTAAGGGTCATACTAAAAAACTGTTTTGTAACCTATGCTTCAACTTAATATATTATAAACTGCTTTCTATGGTTATAGATTATCTTGCATAACATTTGCATATTCATCATTTGTTTATTCATCTAATTAAAAAAATACTGAGAATTTACTATATCCTAGTCACAGTCATTGTCCAAGGATACAATTATATATTTAAAAGTTTGGTTGCTGATGATGCCAAATCACACTAGAATTTAGTGCAAAGAATGGGTTAAATAGAAGATAAGGAAAAAATAAATATTTCCTCTTTATTTAGTCATTGTTGAGGATGTTAACTAAGTATTTGGATAACAGATGTGTTCAGTGAACTGCAAGACAAAGTTTCTGAGAATTACTTAAATTTGTTCTACTTACAAAACAGATGTGTCTATTTATTATAAACATAGACAAAGATTATACGATAGACTTGAAGGTATAATAGGGAACTATACATTTATAGGTTCAAGTCCTGGCTCCATCACCCCAAAGCTGTATGATCTTGGGTAAGTCAATTACTAAAAATTGGCTGAAGGTTTTCCATTCATTACTGGCCTGGCCCTAGAATTCTAATTCAAAGGACTCCCAAGTAGGTAAAGAAAATTATACTTTTCTGTCTTCATATGATTCCGATCAACTAAAACAGGAAAACATAAAAGGAATGCAGGTAGAACTCACAGAGGACTATACGATTTCTTACTAAAGTTGTACGTGTTCAATCTACAATAGTTAGAGTTTTTAAAAACACCTGTCTGTTACTCATCCATCTGTCTGTCCAACCATCCATCCATCCATCCATCCATCCATCCATCCATCCATCCGTCCATCCATTTTAGGGACCCAAGGCCGGCTGGCCCAAGATGGGCCACTTTGGCCTAAAGATTATCTCAAATTAAAAACCCAGCAGACGCAAGAAAAGCTCTCTGCCTCCCCTGAACTACCTATATTTACATTGGAAAGGAAAGCCTAAACCAAGAAGAAAGCTATTAACAATGACTCTTTTTACCTAAGAACTTTATCTGCATATTAGGGTAATCTTTGTTTTTCCAAACATCTCCTTTCATCTTCTTGTGAATGGCCTTTCTCCCCTTTGTATCCTCAGACTCTACCCCTCTCCTTAGCTCAGACTAACTTCATGTTGCCTCACTGTCTTTGTAATTTCATGTCTGTGTGGATTCCCCATACATATGCCTATTAAATTTGATTTTCTCCTGTTAATCCATCTCATGTCAATTTGATTCTAAATCCAGCTGGAAGGACCATAAGCCAGAGGAACATCTTCCTCCTTAACACATCCACCCAACTGTCTGTCTATCTATCTATCTATCTATCTATCTATCTATCTATCTATCTATCATCTATCTATTCGACATTACAATATTTTTCCTAGAAAAAGGGACTTTGAATACATTGCAGAGAGAAAGAAACAGAGAGAGAAAAGGCAATATTATTTTCATAAATATAAGAGCAAATATGTATTAAAATATGTGTCTCTATATATTTATGTGTGTACTGGGTCCCAATTTTTTTCCAAATATTTTCCTGTGCAGTTCTTATTGACTTGGTTGTAACTCTTTTTTTTCCCAATCTAACCAAATATTAATGTACCAGAAAGCTCATTAACTGAGAGAAGGTATGCTCTCCAGTTGGGTGGGACTGGTCCATATGTATCAAGAAACTAAAGGGAAATAGAGAGCGCTCCATTTAAAATAGTGTTCAAAACAGAGAGTAATTAGGTTTCAAAGAAAATTCAGTTAAAGTTGTTCCATGACTACACTATTAGAATTAAGAGGCAACTTAGATTTCCCAAGTGATAACAGATAATTTGCCATTTAGCCTGTAATGAGGTTTGAAAAAAGATACTCAACAAGATACCGGTTGTAACTAGAAAGGCATTTCTTAGAAGGTCCACCCAATGTGCATTTATTCCTTTATCCTTATAGAAGAGACAAATTGTCTGATGCATAGTATTCTCTGTAGTCATCATTAGTGCCCCCCAAAAGATTCCTATTGACCCTAACCATCTCTACTGACTATTTCCTCCTCACCGGCTTTTCCTAGTTTTCTGCTAAGCTATTCTGTCATAAGCCATCAGAGCCAGATGTGGTGGGATCGTACAGAGAAATAGAAATCATAACATTCAATGTTGTAGTAATTACATTTTTACTTGGAATATCCAGAGAAATAGGATGCAATCTTTAAGTGCATATGCAAATAATGTGCAAATTATATGCTAATACATGTGTGGCCCACCTAACTATTACATATAACTGAATGCAGCCCTTGGGAAAATCTTATTGGAGATCATTGGTCTAATGAAAATTGCTGCTGCACGCTAATTATAGTGACATGTGTGCTGCTGTATTGCCCCTTAGTGGTGAGGGGGATGACAGAGGTTAGTTGAAGTTAGATGACTGACAGAATAATGTCTGTGATCATAGAAGTAAATAGCAAAATATCTCTATTCTCTAAAATCCAATTTTTATGGCTTTACATCTAAATTAAAATGTAATATTGGATAACTACTGACAATGTGTTCAGAAGAATAGGAGTCTGAAAGACAAAAGACACAAATTACCACTTGACTCAGCTTCATCTTTCTTTGCTACCATATTTTCATGAGCTTTTCATTTTTTTACTGGTTGACTAACTCATTGGAAATATACGGATTATAGAAATACACTCTACATTTAGGGAAGTAATTCTACATTTGCATTCCCCAAATAAGCCAAGTACTAAAAGGATTTAGTAATTTCTTTGAAACAGGTAAATCCATGCTCTGCTATGTTCAGGCTGTATGACCTTCAGCAAGTCTCTTAACATCTCTGAGTCTTCAGTTACTTAGCTATGAAAATATAATAATAAAGTACATACCTCCTTGGGTAAAGAATCACATGAAATACTATGTTGCAGAGCCTAGGGTATGAAAGGTAAGTGCTCATGAGCCTGTCATTGTATTTAAAATAGGTGATTATTAAAATTATTTTTAGACCTAAATATCTTTTCTAGTCTAGCCCAATTTTTAATTTATGATATTTGCATTTCCTAATTAGAGAGATACTCAGTAGTTGAGAGATGGTCCATTCTTATTTAAGCTATAAACTAAGAGAAAAAAAAAATTACTTTCAGTTATGATGTAGAATATTAAACAGGAGTCTAATGTGTGATTGTATGTAGGAGTTCTCATACCACCATTTGAGACTTACAACTAAGAGATGAAGAGGTTGAATTGTGGGGGGAGAATGAGAGAATTACCTTAATTATTCATTAACCTAATTAGCTTAATTAATTTAAGCAGTTTCCCTGCTTGAAAGAAGTACTTTCCTGAACTTGTTCAGAAATTACATCTACCTTCATTAAAGCCAAAATAGACATAAATTGTTTAGTGGTAGCTTATGAGAAAGTTCAGGAATCAAAGGATTTGCTGATCTTGTTCCTCAGGAAACAGTGCCTGAAAAGGATCCCTTGATTTCTAAGTTTTATTGATTCTTGTGAGGCCTCTTCATGTGTCTTATTAAAAGATACTATTTTTCCATTTCTAGAACTATTCCAACTTGCAGAATTAAGCACGTTCAAGAGCTTCTTGAAGCTTTGGCTAAAACCAAGGATATTAAAACTGTGGGGGAAAATTCACTGGAATTCTAGCTGTAGAATAAGTAGCTATTTTTAAGTTTTAAAAATGGAGCACTGTGGGTCATGTTGCATGGAATAACTATGCATTTAAATAACTCTGTATGCTTGCCTCACACTAGTTTGGGTAGTTGAATATCCCTTTGCCTGTTCTCATTTAGACATACAGTGGATAAGGAAATAGGAGAGATATTCAGCTCTTAATAAATATTAACAAGAAAGACTTTGGAACTAAACGTATGTTAGGTCTTGATCCATAGGAAAAGTTATTTTATATATAGTGTGTGTTTACTATTAGCAGTTAATGCTTTCAGGTTTATCTTCAGCAACGAACGATTTTCTTACCATACAAGCAGCTTTAAGAACAGTCCTTACTAGGTCCTTTTCTATTATGAGGATAATGACAGCAAATACATTTTTTTTTTTGGTGTGACCCTTTTACTGAATGTATTCTATTTGACATCTTAAAAATTAAATATAGGGTGTATCATGATGGACGCCAAGTTATGTCTTCAATCTAATGTCACATTTTCCCTCACAGAGATGACTTAATTACTAAAAATAAAGTCATTGTCCAGTGCTTAATGACTTCATTGTTTGGAAGCAAATGGATTTATCCCTTTTTATCTCAATAAACTCTTTACTTCCTGTGTTAAGCAGAAGGAGGAAGTATGCTATGAAATAAAATTGAAGGTTTAAATATGTTTGATCACAGTTTTCTCCTACTATAAAACGTGTGAAGCCAACAGATTCAGCACTTTTAGCTTCAGGAAATGCTTGAGTCTCTGCACAGGCATGTAATTGAGTGTACCTGTGGTACAGGGCTATGTCTAATCAGTCGACTGTGTAGCTGGGTAGAGTCAAGTGCCATTCATCCGCCTCCCCTGAGATTTGTGGAAACAGGAAGGAGGAGCAGGCACAAGACAAAGATATATAAGCATGTTGACCACTGAAGTTCATGGGTAACAACTTAATTATCTAAGTTCAGCTATCACTCAGAAACAAACCTGTGCAATTTATGCACAGTTTATAACTCACAATAGAAATAGCATAATGCTAAGGACAGGGCTGCTAGAATTAGAATCTACATGAAGTGTGTTTAGTTTAATTTTTCTAATTATATTTCTAATAGCTTAAATATCTGCACTGATAAAACGGTTAACCACCTGCATTTAAATGCCACCTGATGCGTTTATTTTGGAACAGTAACAGATTGGTATAATTTGAGCTCAAGTTCCTCTGAAAATTCTTCTATTAATGGGTCCTAAATTAATCTTTGTGCCTGATCTGCAAATGGTGCTATAAGGCAACAATCATTGTGAGAATTGCCATTACATGCTAATATCCTGAGGGCTTTTTTCTTTTCTTTTCTTTCCTTTTTTTTTTTTTTTTCAGTTCAAACTTGGATCAGTGGATAGTTAAATTAAAAATAGAAATTTGCACTGGCATTTCCATTTTCCTATAGAACTTCAATGTTGGAATAGTGCCTGATTTAAAAAAAAAATCAATTCAGTGAAATGTTTGCATAGCACCATGTGAGGAAGGTTAGGTGAATATGCACTACACCTACTGCACCAAGTGAGCAAACATATGGAGAATGCGTCTATTTGCATATAGTTTCTATATGTTCCATCTATTTTGGGTTGATGATAGAATATACAATGTAACTTAAACCAATTCATTGCCCAAGAAGTACAAAGTCTAACCTTTCGAAAATCTGATGAGTGATATAGAGCCTTTCCTCCTTTCTCAAAAAAGAATTTTAAAAAATGGACAAAGAATGCATCAGCATTTCATCAAGGCAGTCAAATGAAAGTATTCTATTTCCTCATGTTTAGAAATGAACCTAGTTCTAGCAAAGCTCAGAGAAGTGAATAGATCAAATAGGCCATCTTGTCCATCCTTAGACACACAATTATATTTGGAAACGTTAAGTCTTAAGATACTGAAAGTAATGACTTTCAAAGCTCTGAATTTAATGATACCACTCTCATTGAACTGGTGCCTAGTCCATGCTGAAAATGCTCGTTTCCAAGGAAGCATGCGATAATGCAACCACGGGGAATAACCACGGGTGTTCCCACAGAAGTTCCGATGCTAACTCAAAGTATGGTTTCAATTAACAGTGATGATAATAATACTGATGGTTGTTACTATAAAATCTATTATAATCTTTTCAGTTGAATATGATACAGAATAAAGTTGAGCTGGGAATCATGAGCGTAGATGTGGGCCCTAGCTAGCCCTAATGCAAATGTGTGATCTCGATTAAGTCATTTAACCAAAACATTATAGTTTTTGCATCTGTGAAGTGTGTGGAAGTTAAACGGGATGATCTTGCAGGATAAATTTCCATATTGGACACAATGTTGTAAAGGGGACAAAGCATGAACTTTGGAGACCACAAGACCTGGGTTAATATGTAGACTGTACTCACTCATCTATGTGACTTTGTTCCAGACCAACCTTTCCCATCCTCACTTTTTTTCTGAATGCATTTGATATAACTAAACTGATCCAAAAGAGCCGAAGTCAAGATCAAAGGGTAGTAGTCTTTGGCTCACAGTAGGTATTTAAATGTTTGTCTGTTTGGTTTCACGATGACTATTGCTTTACATGACTATGAATGTGGCAGAAGGGACAGAAGCCTCATCTGTAGCCAGTGATGATATGGTCAGTAAAATATGTACGGGTTTATAGTAGCAATTCCTTGCAGGACTGTCACAGCAGCCTTTGTCCCACATGTCACAGAGCGAATTGACTGTGTTCTTCTAAAACTGAAATCCTTAATTTGAAAGCTTGCCCTATGTGTCAGACAGGCTTGTGAGCTCACGAAGAAACTGCAGGAGGCTAAAGCAATGGCTTGTCTCTGGGAAGTTCATAGAGATTTTTGTTCTGCTTACAACTGTGCTCTCAAAAAGGACGGTACGGCAAGGTTGCAGGTTGGCCACGGTGAAGGGCCCTTCTTGTAGCGCCATGTGGAATTACAAGGTGGAACAAACACCACAGCTTATATGATAATCTCCTAGCAAATGTAAAATGCCTGAAAGTTCACTTTTCCTAGATAGTTTGAGTTCTTTCCTTTCTTTGGCAGAAAGAATTGAGCTCACTATGACTTCTGAAATATATAATTATGGGAAACCATGTTTTGGATTGACAGCGGGGAGGGAAATGGCATGCACGACTCCTGTTTGGACAGGGGTGACTATTGGAGAGGAAGTCAACCTTGAATGGCACTGAGGAGCAGGATAATGAAGCATGAATTGACAGGTGATGGGATAGCTCTAAACCATTTGAAGGGCCTGTATAATAAAATGAGTGAAATAGGTTGACTCGATCAAGGGGCATTATGGGAAATTATGTCTTTACTGTACTATTTGTTTCTGTGATAAATGAAGAACTCTATTTCCTTGACTCAGGTTTAAGATCTTTTCTATGTATAATTTCTTCCAAATCTACTTTGGGGAAAAAAAAGAGATTCATTTGTAAAGTATTATTATATTTGTCTCCTGGTCCAAACTCTGTATGTCATTTTGTGCTACCCAAGATGAATATTGTGGTAATGATGGTCTTATTTTCTTTCCCCAGTAGGAAAGAAAAACAATTCCAAGTAATGGTCAGTTTTGAGACCATCAGAAATAGCCAGTATATGTCAAAAAGATATTTGCAAAAAATTACTTAGAAATTTCTTCAGTGATAAATGGATAGGGTAAAAAAAGTATGGCAATTTGGATTCAAGTCATCCTTGACATTAAAGAGAATGATGCTTCTTTACTCTTTCCAATATTTTTACTTTCAACCAGTGGCATATTCTGGCTCAGGATTTGCCAATGGAGTAGTGTATGCATCCTATTCCATACAAGGGTTACTAGTCTTCTGGAAGAAAAGTTACTTTTAATTTCTTTGAAGCCTGCTATCACTGGGTGGAGAACATGCAGCTATAAGGCAGACAGATCTCAGAAGGGCTGAACTGTTGACACAGGACTACCTGAGTGGACCAGGGATAAGGGCTTGCTGCCAATTACTCTCCTTTCCCAGCTGGAATAAGGCCAGACCACCAAAGGACATGTGTCAGGAATCAGCTAATAGGTCTACTTGTTGAGATTTCAAGATCGACTGGTAACAACTTGTTCACAGGTACTTTGTCTGTGTGATAAGTGACCTATCTGCCCTATTTAATTGTGTGAAAATAAAGATGGTCATTCAAATCCAATTGATCTTTGAACACACTTTTAAAGCACTATGAAGATGAATGCTCCTGGGATTGAGAAGAGCTTAATCAAGAAAATAATGAAATTTATTGAAAATGTTGAAATCATTATGTCCTCCAAACCTGTTCATTGTTCTCATGATAAAATCTGAATCTTCATTGACTTTTCCTGTTTGTATCAGCCATGCCCCAACTGGTTCACAGTGGGCTGTAGCTTCTCCTTCACAAGCGTCTTCCAAACCTGGCTGCTTCTTGCTATTCCTACCACTACTGTCTTAGTTCAGAATCCTAGCAACTTCTTCAGGAATAGTCTCTTAATGTGTCTTACTGCTTTGATTTCTGTATGAAGGGCATCCTTCACTCTGCTTCTGGTTTCTTGTCCAAAGAACCTTACTGCCTGGACACAGCTCTGTTGGTCCAGATCGGGGGGAGGAAGAGGGAAGTGAGGCCCAGAAACAACGATTATCATGGAGGAGTCAAGATGGAGATGAAGTAAGATGGTAAATGCTTCCCTTTGGTCTTCTTGAAAAACATCATATCTTTTAGCTAAGAAGGTGTGCAATTGCTTTTCTGAAAGTACACATTTTTTTAATTCATTGAGAGAAGAAATTTTCTAAGAATAATTCTTTTTTTAATAAAATAAAGACTTTTTTTTCCCCAAATTAAGTATCTTCTTTATCTTTTCTTCATACAGAGGGTCAACACGTATAATGGAGATATTGGAATCAGAAATTAGGTTTAAAGCTTGTCCACTTGAAGCACTTACCTAGCTATAGCACCTCAGTTTCTGAGCTCTAAGTATTACTGACCTCTCCAGGTGAATTTAATGCTCCACTCCAGTTCCACTGAATTTGTTTCTAATTCTGGATCAAGTCATGGGTTCTCCACCCTCCAACTTTCACACATGTTGTTTCCTGTGTCTGGAATGTTCTTCTATAATTTAACTTTAACCAGCTACTTCCCACCTCCACATACATACACATGTGTATACTTAATTTCTCACCATCCTTCTAGCCTTAGCTTAAATGACACCTCCTATAGGAAGCCTTCTTTGACTTTGAAGTTACACCTTCTATCCATTGACTCCCATGAGACCCTCCACTTCTTCCATAATAAAACATCTTACTGAGTGATGTATTTATGTATTCCCCGAAAGACCATCAGCTCTGAGAACAAAGTTCTGCCCCGTTTGTCCCCCACTCTATCCTTGGCCCCTAACCAAGCCCCTGGGAACGCGGAAGTCACACAGTGATATTTGTGGAATGACATCCCCAAATGTGTTTTGCTATTTAACAGAGTTGCATAACCCAGATCTTACCAGCTGTGCTGTAGAACAACAGAGTCTGGCACACAGTAGCTACTCATCAACATCTGATCAAAGAACAATGATACAAAAAAATGACAAAGCGGATGAGTGAGTGAAGTGGTAAGAACACAAAAGTCCCTCCGTCTAAAATATCTCTTCAGAAAACTTGCAGTCCTGAAGAATGTTGCTTGTTGAATAGCTATCAATCCCCCATCGCAGCAGCCAGGCCCTGGGAGAATGAGAGATAGAAAGTGACAGGAAGCTGAGCAGGCTCCAGTTTAAGGACAGGTCACTGGAACCCGAAGAAAGAGACCATGAAGACCCCAGGAAACTGACGAGGGGAGGAGAAAGAAGGAAGAGAAAGAAAAAGAGTGAAACCACCTGCTTCTATTCATTATTTGACTCCCAGTTGTGGCAAGTGAGAGAGGTTCTTTTTCTTTACTCCCCAGGGAAACATTTTGGAAGGCTTCTGTAGCGAGGACCACAGAGACAAAGGAGACACATGCAAGCTCAAGAAAATGAAATCAGTGTTTAATTACTAAATATTCTACCTCTGAAATTAAAGAAAAAAAGCTTAAATAATTCAGTTTGATTTGGTCTCATTAGTCTGATTTCCTAGTATTTAGCCTTAATTATGTGATACATAAGCCCTAATTATGTGGTACATATACAGTGCGCTCTCTAAAGTTAAAGATCAGAACGGATACTGACTTAAATGATAAAATATGTTAAATTATTAATGATAATTAATCTTACAAAATAGGCATAATTAGTTTAAGTACTTTAGATATTATTCTTAATAGCATTACAAATAATATGACACAGTTTGATCATTTTTAAAATAATTTATCGGGAAGCAAGGCTATGCATGCAGTGTTTTTTACTCAAGAAGGCCAAGGGATTGCTCAGTGCTGTCAAAATATCTAGCTGTCCTTCTTGAAAACGTGAGTTTGCTTTTAACCCATTAAGTGCTATGTCCTAAACGAAATGGAAATATTGCTTCCAAATGACTTTTTTTTTTCATGGATATAACCATCTTTACAAATAGAAGTACCTATGCCATTAACAGTTTGGGAGGATATTCTTTGTTCAATGCATTCTGGGTATCGTGCCGTGAGTTGTCAGCACTGTTCAGTTTGTTTTAGTGTTTGACCTTTTAACTGCTAATTTTTTTGTCTTCTACTAAGATTAAAGTTTAGTTATTCAGTTTTGATGCCATAGATCAAAGCCTTCTTTGTTTTAATTCTTTTTCCTGTTTTAATTCTTTTTCCTGTCCCTGAATAAATCTGCTGTTGTCATTTGATAGCTAACATGAAGTTAAATCTGAACAGCTCTAGAGGATATAAAAGGAATACAGTTTGCCTTTAAAACAAAATTTGAAATGAGTGTGTATTTATTGAATGGGGCAGTGCATGCAATCAGGTAATTGTTCATCTCTGCTAAGTGAAGTTTAGTGATGAAGCGTAAGATGATAAACCACACATCAGAAATTGTATTACTGGCTCTCTAGATCTTACTACAGTGTTCCAAGCCCAGGCTTAAGAATAAACTTGCTGAATACTATTGAGGAAAGTTCCTATAATCCAACTGCAGAACGTAGCCCAAGAGAATCACCAGAAACATGATTTCTTCCAATAAAATCCTGATGTGATTATCTTAACCCAATATATATAAATCTGTCTTGAACTTTGACATTATCAGATACCATGATAGTTAAAAATAGGTAAAGAATGTTCAGGAACATCTGTTCTAAAGTCATACAGGAAAAGTTTTTAATATTAGGGCTTTGTTCTGATGGCGTTCTTCTACGATGATCAAATCAAAACTGTATTCTTCCGAAACATCCCATTCACCATTTAATGTGTTCTTCGAAGCTTCCCTCACCAACATTGCGAGCATATTTCTTCCCAATATTCAGTCTCCCCAATTAGATGTGAGGCAGTGTTGATCTAATATTCATTCAAATTTGGCTGTATTGAATAAGCATTTGTTAAGGACAGAGACGAAGGCTGGTTTCTGAGTGGGAAGTCTGGCTAACGTGGGATGGGTCAAGGAAAGGAAATTGCAGCACTGTCATAATGATCTACTGAGAGGAGTCCAAGGATTGCAGCAGTCACTCCCATACATTTAAAATTTTTAAACCAACAATAGCAAGCTTTCTTCATGTGAGATCTTGCATAGAATCTCAGTATATAAAGCAGATAAAACTGGTATGTTAGGAGTCAATGAGAAAAGTAAGAGTATTTCACTGAAAAAAAGAAATGTAAAATTTGGATATTACAAACGGCAATACCCCTGAACCTCAGCATTTAATTGATTTCTCATTTTGTGTTAGTTGCACTATTTCAAAAAATCTACCCGGGTAATTTGCAATAGAGTATAACAGATTATATAGTCATTTTATACAGATGGCCTTGAATATTAGACTGCTCTTCGACTGATTATGGCTGTGTCAACAAAAGAAACTTTCATTTGAGATGTGCAGAGAAGCAATTGTTGGAACTGTTGGTTCCTATGGTTTTGCTTAATCACATTTTATTGTGATCCATATGCTGATATGTTGTGAGTAATTTTATACAAGATATCCTTATGAAATTCTATTGCATATTTCATATTGCTTAGGACATACATTACGTCATATGATGTACTCTTTATGAGATCTCTGATGAGAAATTCCTGTTTGAACTTAGTGTAAGCAAGAATGAAGGTTGTGAGCCTTAAAAAAAAAAAAAGTCTTATGAACATTGTGAACTGTGTAACTGCCAAGTCTTTTTTATTTTGGCTGCAAAAAACCTTAGAGCCATCAATCATGACCAAGTACTAGGGATGTGTGTGTCTTTATACCATAAACTTTTAGCCTCATTTCCAGTCTTTATTTTTTACTTGCTTGATCTTCTTTTGTATAATTTTTCCAAATTTTTAAAGTTGCTACTGTATAAGTCACTTTAAATATTGCCGGGGGAAAAAAAACAGGTCGGGAAACATAAATAACGGAAACTTTAAAACAATCTTTCTCTCACTGACTTTCCCACTCGTGAAGAATGAAACCATGACTAATTAATTCTTTCATCTTCAGACCTAGGAGAGTGTCAGCATTTAAAAATTCTATATCTCCATTTATAAAATTCCTGTAATCACCTATTGATTACTAATAAAATATATGATAAAGCCTTTTAATGATGCGGTTCATTTTTTACTCTAAACTTATTTACCATCTCAAAAATTTGCAGATACCTAGTCACACTCTATGCTATTTAATAATTATACTACTGCATGCAGTCATCCTTGCAGTGTTCTCTGTCCCCATCTTTCCCCCATCTTGTTAGTTTTAACCCAAATTTCATTTTCTCTCTGAAGGCTTTTCTAACTTTGTAAGAAGTGTTAATCACTCTCTTCTTGAATTTTTAATATAAATAGCTTCAAGACTTTATGTAAGTTCTTACCAAACTGTATCTTAATCATCTATTAATATAACTGTTTATCCTGAAATTCTGTGACCTCCTTATGGATAAATAAGCAATCTTTTCCATCTTTGTGTCAGATGTATCATGAATGTTCAATATTCTTAACTAAATGTATGCTGTTAAACAAATTAAAAACAATGATTGACAGTCCAATTTAGTCCAATTTTCATTCAGTAGCTTAAATTGTAAAAATAGCCCATATAACTGATGTGATTTTCAGTAACTTTGGCTAATTTCTAGTTTTGTTAGAGATGAATTTTTAAAAGTCTCTGTGGTTCTTTTCCTAAATTTAAAGATAACTGGTCAGATTAAAGTCTTTGATGTTTCTGAAACCTGTAAGAATGCTTATAACATTTTTAAGATTGAATAATTTGTCAACATGAAACTAAATATACACATACATATGTTTTGTGTGTTTCAGTAAATAATTAAGCAGGAAAACAATACGCTCGACTGTACGATATTTGCAATTGTACAAATAGAGCTAAAAATTCGACATTACATGGGTGCTATACAAAGCACAAGATTGAAATATTTAGTAAATTTGTGTTTGTTACCTCTGTTCAAGCTTTTTAAATGGCAATGGAGATAAGTTGGCTTATCTAAAGATAAGTCTCAAATCTAAAGAAATGCTGTGTTTGAGGCTAGCCTCATAAAACTCAGGAATGCTTTCGGGCATATTTTAATACTTAGCGACTGTTTTCAATTAAAAATAAATTGCAAAAGGGTTAAAGACTTGGAATGTCTGTTCGTAAGTTCCATGTCATGGCAACATTTATTTTTGATCAAATAGGACACCACTAAAGCTTTGAAATAGAAGACTTATTTTTTTTTTTATTCCTAATCATCCCATCATTCCTTTGACGTACATTTACTGATTTCTAAGTATTTTCCTTGCCTGGTTTCTTGGAATTAAATTAATGGAAGTTTCAAAACCAAATCCGTCAAAAGAAACTCCTGGATTTTTTTTCATTTGTTTCCTTTTTTTTTTTGCCACTGGAAAAGCTACAGAACAACCACAGTTAGCTAATTACATACTGTTAAAGTTATAGCAATACGTAGTTTTCAAATTGGAATACTTATGAGAGGTTTTCGCACTTAATGAGAGAATTTGTGATAAACGGATATTAAAACTGATTAGCTGCATGTCACCTTTATATTTATAATCATTTTTAACAGTATTTAATTGTTATGATACATGATAATAATCTTGATATGATAATACAGTCATGGAAAGTAATGATACTAATTTGATACCAGGCTGCTGCCTGCATTGTCCAGTTTAATAATTATAACATCAATTGTTAGTGTAAAGTAGACTCATTTTTCTTGGGTATTTTTATCCTGACTGTCTCTTTCCTGAGACTTCGACTTGCTTATCAAAGAGTTAATAAGATACCAAAGTCAAGATGTCTAAAGAAAACATTTAAAGTCAATTGTTATTTCCATTTCTCCTAATTTCTCATTTGTTAGATATCAGATGCATAGGCATTTAATGCAGTTTTGATTCTGAGGAAATGTTTAGTAGTTTCAATATTTTAATATTGTTTTCCTTTTCCTTTTCTTGCCTAATTTTAGTTTTTTAAGTTATTCATTTGATGAATTTCAGTGCCATGCTTTCTTTTCTGTCCTTAGGAAATGAATACATAGGTCCTTCCTGAATTTTTTCCATTACTCATTCTTTTAGAATTTATAATTCAAGGGAGGAGAGAGAGATAAGAGAGACGAGAGAAGACAGAGAAAGGGACAGAGACCACTTTCCAGATCCAGAGAGAAGGTTGAAGCTGTCCCAGAAAGGTGGGAGAGTCCAGTAATGGTTAGAGCGCTATAGAAAGGACAGAGCAGAAGCACCAATCTACCCCAGGCTACTTGTGAGCCAATTCAAGACATTCAGGAAATCTTAGCGTGAATATACAACTTGCCAAGTTTCAATCAGTCTTTAATCAGCTTTTACTCTGCTAGGCAGGATAGATCACACCAACGTACCTATTATACCCTGCATTAGGTGATGAATTTCTTTTGAATCTCAAGCACTAAGTTCCATCAGAGTGGAAGGGAAGAAACCTTGCTTTCTGACTTTAATAATCAAGTAAGTTTTCAATAGAAAAGGTGGCATTTGAGTTAGACCTGACACACTTGTCACAAAGAAGGACAGAATAGCATGCTTTTTCTCCATGTCTTGAATACTCCATGTCAAGAGAGCAGAATGCATTGCTCAAGGAGAGGCACTAGGTAATTAGGTAGGGCTGGCTGACCAAGTTTGAAACCCATAATAAGGGTTTCAAAAGTTAGGAAATAATACTCATTTTACACAGAGAGAGATTTAAGTGATTGGAATTTAATCATATTAAATTTAGTGGCAATATTTTAGGTGGTTTATAGTGAGGGGAATCCGAGAGGCTAAAATAAGCCTAGTAGTTAAGTTGAGACCCTGTATATAGAAGTAAAAGTGAGAATCAACTGAAATGAAAAGAGTCATAAAACGTTCTTGAAGATGCTTATTTTTTTAAATTTTTATTTATGTAACAGATCAATAAGTTCTTGTTTTCTGTTGGATATTGTTTCAAGTACTTATAAATATTAATTCATTTATTTTATAAGACTTATTCATAAATAGTTGGATAGAATGAGGAACAATTGTAAAAAGACCAAATGTGCACATGGTCAGAAGAATTAACACAATGCAAGTGTAATGGAAGTGTGATTTAAAACAAGTCGTGCCACTGGATGGCCTATAGTTTGTATGTTTAATGAGAAAAATCTATATGAAAGAATTTAATAAGCAGCAAAGACTTGAACAAATGCCCAAGATATTATTCTAATTACTCAAAATTGACCAGAAACATTAAAAAAATCATATTTGAATAGGGTTGGAGCCAGTCAGTAGATTATCAGAATAACAGGAGAACTAGTTAATATATAGCACTTACATCTAGGGAATGGTGGAAAAAAATGTTCGCATGATAACAGAGCTATATAGCCATTATCTGGAAACTGCTATGTGATTATTTTTCATGTACTTCTTAGCATTTTTTTTTGAGATGGAAAATCCTTGGAATGCTCTATTTTCCTTTTTGCATTAAGAAGGCTTTCATAAGAAACTCATTGTGCCAGAGTGATAATTTTGCATAGTTTAATAGTTCCCATGAATCATGAAACTACTTTCAACCCACACATCGTTTGACCCTTGTCAGCTTTTACACACAATCCCAAAAGACAGAATTTGGATAAAATAAAGAAGTACGAAGTATAAAAAATTATTCTGGATTAAAGACAAAGATGAAGGAAGTATTTTGATTGCTATATCTGTGTGCTTTATGATATGCAAAGCAAAATGATGCACCATGTTCGTGTGCCTTAAACAGGAGTGATAGAGTTAAGTCAGAAAATGAAATGAAATGCTGTGGATCCCACAAGGGAATGAATTGGTTTGATTTTATTATTTTTAAAAATGATAGCCATACTAACTTTTATTTGTGCTACTGTTTCAGTTTTGTTTCAGTCAGTTTCAGTTTTGTTAGTTATATAATCCAGAAAAAAATATGTTGTGGACTTCTTGGAGAAAAATCTACTTTCTCCTTTGAAAATTTCATCTACCTTCATTTCAAGTAGTATTTGTAGGCTTCCTATTATCAAATGTTTATCTGTAGGACTAGCCATTCCCAGATTTCTAGATTAATACAGTTCATCTGCTTGAACCTTCCTGTCCAACTGTCACCCACATACTAAGTATCTCTCTCCTGGCTATTGAAATTAACCTCTGAATGGATCACCTGACAGCATTCTCTTCCCTGTCCAATCAGTGCTTCACACGGTTATCCAAGTGATGATACCATGATGCAAATCTGGTTGTATGCCGTTAAAATTTTGTACTTATTTCCTAATGCTTAAATCATCAATCTGAACTCATAGTTTTGCTGCTATACTACACAAAGTTCATGCCCCAAGTTTAACAAACTCTCTGAAATGCATTTGAAAATGTCAAGATAGGTCCAGGTAGGTCTTACACAAAACAGAGTGTGGGGTGAGGTCACCTGAGCGGTGAAGTGAAAACTTAGAGACACGCATGCATGCGTTCATTGTTTCATTCATCAGCGTGTGTTTAGTAGGCATTTACTAGGTGCGCCATGCTGTGCACCCAAAGACTGGTGTGACATAGTCTTTACCCTTGAGCTGTTTTTGGTCTCCCACGAGAGGCATCTAAACCACCATTTGAAGTTATACATGTATTTGTGAATAGGTTAAGAGGGGACACCTGAGCAAAATCTTGAAAGACAATGGAGTGTTATTCAAGAAAAGAAAGGAAACTGAGTTCTTTGCAATGGTGTAAGCAGAGCTGTTCTCGGTAAATTGCAGAAATGAAGGACAGACACCAACTATATGTTTATACACTCTCATTAAATGTTTATTTGGGTGGATCAGATTCATTTGAAGTGGCTAGGATGCCATGAAATAGTTTTTCCAGTCATGGTCTTACAAACAACAACAAAACCAAAACAGATATGTATCATTCAGTTTTTTAGGAATTCCAGTGTAAATGATGCACTTTTTTCTTTCTTCTTTCTTTCTTTCTTTCTTTCTTTCTTTCTTTCTTTCTTTCTTTCTTTCTTTCTTTCTTCTTTTCCTTTTTTTTAAGATTTTATTATCTGAGATAGAGTGAAAGAGAGAAAGAGAGAGAGCACAGGTAGGGCAGAGAGGCAGAGGGAGAAGGAGAAGCAGACTCCCGACCAAGCAAGGAGCCTAAAGTGGGACTTGATGTCAGGACCCTGAGATCATGACCCAAGCCAAAGGCAGACACCTAACCGACTGAGCCACCCAGGTGCCCAACACACTTTTTCTCTGATTTAAGGCACAAGGAGTTACACGATATATATAGTTCTTTATTTCTCTGTTTATGGCTATGATATTCCTTTGAAGTTGGGAAGCTGTATACTAAGTTATGGATATTGGCTTTGAATACTCCCTGGTTATCAATAATCACCACTACTCCTATTTCTGTCTATTATTTATGGACACAAGAGAGTCAATAAGGGCAAAGTGATGACAAAAGAGAATATGAAGAGAAAAAAGCTGTAAGGGACTTTAGGATCTACTAGGGCTTTGCTAAAACTGCTGAGCTCGATTGAAGATTTAAAAGCTCAAACTAATGTTAAAAAGGAGGCATTCTTCAACTTTCTAACCTCGAGTTCTGAATATAATTAAAGCTTTATGATTAAGCTTTGATGGAACAATTTCCAGGTTTTCTTTTTCTACTTTTGCAAGTTTTTTTTTTAACTGTAATTATTCTTCTATTTAGAGGTTTAATTGCTTAAATTTACCACTTGAGCAATTTTAGTCAACCAAAAGAGCTAGCGGATATCCAATTTTTCTGTTCCATTTTTCTTTTATCTTTTATTACCAATGTGTTTACTGTTAACTAAGGACTTAAATGTTCAGCTCTTTTTTGCTCTGTGTCAAAAACAAACTGGCGGCAAGTTAGAGTTGTAGTTACTTTGATGAGAAGCTAAGATCCCTAATGAATTCTAGAAACTAGGAAAGTTGGTTTGTGAGGGACGTGGATATGCGTGAGAGATGTACAGAATTAATCCAATGAGGAAATTTGATTCATGCCCCAAGGCCCACGATGCCTGTGAACCAATCATTACATAAAGACTTTTTTGTTGCCCCATGCTTTTGGCCTCTTAGTGAGGTTATTATTTTGGCAAATGATCTATCTTAATATTACACAAGGGAAGCTTTGTATGGGCAGTGCATCATCAGAGTTCTCTTGTTCTAGAATAATGTAAGGAAAAGAATGTGTGCAATATCAAACATGAGGGTCCAGAATAAAAATAGTATTCCTTTGTTACATAAATGTAAAAGTAATAGCAAAAAGCAATGACTAAAAAAGAACACTGGAATTATGGAAACTCAGCATCTTTGGAAGATTATCTTCAAATTACATGTTCACATCACCAGTGACAACATTAATATTAGTTAACATGTGTTAAGTGTTCTATATGTGCCAGTCATTGCATTACAAAATTGTTGGGGATTATCTCACCTATTCCATTCACGTACCAAAGTAATCAGTTGAGTTATTAATCACATAACCCAGATGAGAGAAGAGAGGCTCCCATATGTTAAAAGTTTACTCACAGTCACACTTTCTGACCCAGAATTTCGACTCAAGTCAACGGTTTTTGATGTGGTATTTACAGCCACCATATTTCCTTCCAATAATGATGTAAATTTTAATTTCTCAAGAAATGCTTAATGTTATGTAATAAAATGTTTTGTTTACTGTTACATTAAAGGAGATTTTTGGTATTAAAATGTGCATGTGAAGCCGAGGGAAATTTTGAAACTGTGTCTGCCTGTCTTCTGTATTCTTAATCTTTCTAAATTGTATTTGAATCATGGATTATTTTAGGGTTCATGTATTCCTAGGAAGTATACAGATATGCCTTAAAAGACTGATGACCTTCCAGAATTGTAACTTAAACTTCATGTACATGCAATTTGTTATACGTTTCAGCAATGTCCATATTACAATCCTCCCCACCAGTTTAGCAAGATGGAAACTCTACTCCAGGAGGATGCAGCAAAGATGAAGCTCCCTCTCCCTCAGCATTCAGTCTAGGTCTTAGGTTTCTCCCAGGAGTGCCAGGCTACGAGCATTTCTAACCACCTTCTCAATCTTGATGTTGCAGAATCTCTATTCTAGGCAAAATCTGCAGAGAGGTTGGGGGCAACCTTTGTCCAATCAGCCCCCACTTGGAGGGCAGAAGCTCTACTCCAGGTGTGACAGGCTGAGAAAACTGAGTCCTTGTTGTCATCAGCACAGCTCAATCATAGGCCAGTGGTTTTCACACTGAGAAGGGTAAGCTCAAACCAGAGGCTATCACCCACAGTCAGTGCCCCACTGATAGAGCAGGATTCTCACTCTGAGAGAAGCAGGCTGCTGTTCCCACCCCAGCTCTAGAGCAATGATTCAGAGGAACTGGCCAGCGGAAGAGGCAAGATGTAAGAACAGAGAGCTCCAGGACTCTCCTTAAGAGGACTGACTCTGTTTGGAACAGAGTGAGGAAGTTCAAGCTTAATGATGCTGTGTCAAAGCAATGAAGATTTTGATGGAAAGTAATTAAGAGGAGGATGGTGGAGGTGTGTCTGGGTGGCTTGGTCAGCTGAGCATCCAACTCTTGATTTCAGCTCAGGTCATGGTCTCAGGTCCCTGGGATCAAGAGCTGGGGTCAGGCTCCATGCTCAGCATGGAGCCTGCTTGTCCCTCTCCCTCTGCTCCTCCCTCTGCTCTCTCTTTCATTCTCTCTCTCCCAAAAATAAACAAACAAATAAATAAATAAAATCTTTTTAAAAAGAGGAGGATGGTAGATTTATGACAGCAACAAGAACAATAGACTAGTTCGAAGTTTAGAAGTCAAAATACATGCATGACATTTATTTGGATTTTAGCATTTTCAATCTCACCACCTCTGCCAAGGATTAAAAGTTTATGGACCCATAATTCTAAACTCCACTTGATCTTTCAGTTGCTCTATCCACCATCCTTCCTCCAACACTTGCCAACGCTGTCATTTCTGCACACATTTTTGGTGTCTCTAGCTATTGTCCTCAAATTGAGCACATTCCTCATCAATTATTCCTATTGATATGTTAAAATAGAATTTAAGAACAGTCAATGCATTACAGAAAATACAGTCTCTTCTTCAGCATGTATTCACCAGTGATTTTGAACTCCTATAATTAGAATTACCAGTCCTTCCTTCTGGAATTCTTAATGCCTAATTCAGTTACTTCCCAAACCAACTGTGGGGCCACTTCTTTACATAACACCAAAGTTGGCAAATAGCCTTTAGCTTTAGCCTGAGAAACATCTCATGTGTATGTGAATCCATGTTCTTTAATTAATAGCAGTAAGTTAAATAGGTTTCTTTGTTTGTTTGTTTTCACAACTATGCTTTCCATTAACAAATAAATTGTGGAAGGCAATAGAATTTGTTTCAATTTAGTATCTTTCTTTTTTTTTAAGACATTGCGTAGTTCACAGTTATTCTGACATAGAAGTTTACTGAATTTAAATTTATTTAATAAATAAATATACTTAAAAATTCAAACAGTAGCTAAAATATTCAGTTAGAATGGAGAGAAAGCTGATTACTATATAAAGAAGGAGTCAATGTAATACAATTAAGTGACGGTTTATTCTTTTTGTTTACTGCTCATCTAGTATATTCTAAATGTACTACTAGTTTGGTTTCAGTTAATATGCATACTTGTGGCCTATAGAGGATCCTGTATTAAAATAAGAAAGCAGTTTTATAAGAATGGCACACTAAATCTTGAATATGATCTTTGAAAACACTTTCATATCTAAAATTCTATGAGTCTTTTTCAGCTGTTTCTGCTAATAGAAATATGATCTATGGTTTAGAAGAAATGTACCATCGTGAACTTCCCTGTAAATTTCCTTTAACGAAATTCTCTGTTCTTACTAGTAAAATAGGAGATTATATTTTTGGAACAAAAATTCACTCCGAAGATTAGATAAAATTTGTATATAAGTGTGCAATAAACTACTGTCTGAATACTTAATGTTAAAATAACTGATAATATATAAATGTTCTAATCTGCAAACTATAAATAATTTTCCAAGTCTGAAATCCTTTCTAGAAACTCGTTAGAAGCCAGAATCATATAAGAAGATAGATCCTTCTGGTCCCTTGTACCCACCCACCCCCTTCTTTTCTTTTTAATGCTGAAAATTTTTCTTAAATATTTTTGTAGGAAGATTTTAGCTTCCATTTCAACAGTTCATATTATGCCAGAAAATAGCTTTTATAGGAGTTAGGGCTGGAAAAGACAATAGAAATTTTATGGCTCTAATACAACCATGGTGTTTTATAGCTAGGAAAACGGAGTTCTAAAAATTATGAGGAATTTCTAAGGCATTCACTGAAGTAGCACTAGAATCTGCATTTCTTTGGTACACTAGACTTTTCTCATAATCGCAAGAAGTCAAAACACTTGTGTTACAGTTCTGGTTGGAGAATTTTTGAGGAAAAGTGAAACTCAATTTAGTTTTTATTATTCTCTCTTCTCTATTTTTCTCTTTTTCTAAACTTCATAATCAATCTTTCTTCTGCCTGTCTCCCATAAACAAATTATCTATTTTCAGTAAAGCCACATTTGATGTCAGGACTTCCTCAACAGCCAGTCACAAATGTCCTTTGTAGTAGTTGGTAATTTAATTCACTGCTTTATCAGTCAAATCCAACAGCTACTGTTTGACAGGCAAGGGTTACCAACCTGGGTAGCTTTTGACATGGATTGTTTACTAGCCAGAATCACAAATCGATGACTCTGGAGCTGAATCCTGCTGCAGGTGTATATTTCTTTGGTTGCGCTGAGTTTTTAAAAATTGAATCTGAATGCCTTTATTGAGGACAGACTCACCGTGTGTCACGGTTCCTACCTGCCTAGTACTTTTGTGTGTGACACCTGATGTTCCGTTAACGTTATGATTATGGAGCTGAAACCAACATGAATATTGCTTTGTGTTTGTTTCCTTTTGTTATTGGAGAAGAGGAAGCATGGATGTTTTCTTCTCATAGAAATAACATTTGGAGAGCGTGGCAACTGTCATCAGAGTAGTAGAGCTACGGATGCTTCAAAGTCGAAACCTTGAGAACATTAAAAACATTTCTGACTATGCATAATATTTAGACACATTTCATACCTCTCATTCGCTAAATAGAAAGTTGCATACTCTCTAGGAATGTGATTAAATGGGTCAGTTTTTAAACGTTGTCTTACTGAATGCTGCTATCTTTTGAATTTTTTAAAAACAGCTAATTATAGAATTTCAAAAAATGGCATTTTAATATATATCTTTGAGTATTATGGTATTAATACTTTTGTAGTCATGATTTTAACTAGAAACACAGTAGTAATATTCTACTTAGTCTTTCATAATATTAATATTATACTATTAAAATGAAATGCTAATATTAAAAATATTGCCTTTTACCATAAATGCAAGGGCAAACACCAAATTGTAATGATTTTATAATCTAATTAAATGTCATTAATGAAAGCTTTAAAATATGTATAAACTGTAGTTTCATTTAGTAAATTGGAGAATGATCATATTTGACTACAATGGTTAAAAAGGCTAGACTTACAAATAATGCTAAAAGTGAGTTTTTCTGTAAGAAATTTGTCATGAAAATTAAATATTGCCTGCATAAGACAATAAGAAATATTATGTTGCAAATTTTGTTTCAAATATGCCTCCTCTGCAAATGTATTAAAAATTAAAATCAAAGAAATTATACTTTTTCTTTTCAACAAATATTAACAAATAATGATTAATCTGAATCTGAATGAGCACATCAAAACATCAGATAATAAAAATGATTGGAATCTTGTTTGCAAACAATCTAAATTATGAAAATTAATGCTGCATGATCTAAATACATTTTAGTTCTTCATTGACTAAGAAAATGTGATCTTTCTTTTGGTATACATAAAATATATTATAGTTGTTCATACAGTTTTATGAAGAAGAATTTCCCATTTTAAAGTTATTAGCTGTTTTTAGCCATAATATTGACAAATGATGTTTATCACTTTTTCATTATAATATTCTCAATATTTCCCATAAGCATCTATTCAGTTTCATTTCATTATTTTAGTATTTGATAATTTGCTTACCCTTTCAAAGTGTGAAATATATAAATATGCCATTTTGTTTTTTCCAATAGAAGAGAGCTTTAATTTTTTTGTATTTTTCTTGAAAAAGCCCACTTCTATTGTGCGTTGGATCTAAACCAATGTTTTGATTAATATTAATACAGCCATGGATTTGTGTGTGTATGTGTGTGTATTTCAAAATTTGTATTCTACATCACAACACTAGGAAAAAAAAAATCTGTCCCTCTGCCGGACTAGTGTTAGTTTGATGATTATACTAATATTAACTGCTTCACTTGAGTAAGCAAAGAAGAAGTAAAATACCAGTCAGACCAGCTGTTAATTCACAGAGTGTTGTACTATGCTTATTAAAAATACCCAAAAGATGTACCTTTGTGGTTCAGTCTTTTGAATTAGAATCAGAATATTAATCATGCCTCAGGCCTAAATTAAACATTGGAAGGCCCCTTAAGAATTTTCACCAAATTTTCTTGGATTTTTCTTTATTGGGTCTTCCTGGACTCTGTTTAGCTCTGTAATTGCTTTGCTCCTTTGTTGATAGGTTAAAGCACAATGTGATTTTCTCCATGTCATAATATTTAAGAGGGCGGCTCAATGGTCTACTCCAGGTTGCAACGTGCAGCTGAGACACTGATTTATAACAGAAATAGTGTTTACAATGTCAAATAAAGTGTGAAGAGAGAACAATTATGTATCTCAAAGTCCATAGTTATAAAAGGATCTGAATCATTACTGTCTTCATATCATTTGTATCTAAAGGGGTTATCTTAAGCGATCATGCCAAATTTGGTTGAGTATGCCAATGGAAGAAAACATAAGGAAAACCCATCAAAGATGTTTAAAACATATTATTGTCTGATTTTAGAAAATCGTCATTATTACTAATGAATTACTGATTACTTATATATGGACACAATTTCAAGAGTAGAAGTGTGTGATTAACAGTATCATTTGTGCATATAGCTCTATTTATACGTGCCATATAAATTCCAAAAAAATTGGCATGGTCTTGAAATATTTTTTTAATGTTTAACACTTCTCTACTATTTCACTCTCAAGGTAAAGGGATGAAATGAAAGCATATATTAATTTGAGGGAGACTGCATTATTTTTAAAAATAAATAATGATAATAAAGGGCCACTGTTATTCATATATCACAAAATTTCTCTTCCCATTTCTCAATTGAATTTATGATAAATTACTAATATTTAAGTAAGAACTCCATTAATTATGAACTCCCCACAATTATCTGTGGAGAGAGAGAGAAAAAAAAAAAAACACACGTCGGCCGAAATTGATATTTCAATTTATTAACCCATTTGTTTAAAGCAACATGCTCTGAGTTTTAAAGGTTTGTTTAATAATATTTTGGCAGAACTGATACTACATGTGCTTTATCTTAGTGATATCTATATATTACATAACATAACAGAATAATAAATATAGCCGTGAAGGATAAAAAGAAAGAAAAAAAAAACCTTATCAATTCCCAGTATTGTTAAGACAAAAACAAAAATAATTATATATTTTGGGGCAAAATGATAAGAACTGACTCACTGGTATGTTCACTAGTAACCACAAATACTCCAGGATGTATATTAACAAATAATGCTCCAATATTTTTGTTGCAGTATTTTAAAGCTAATTCCAAAAGCTTGTATTTCAGCACAAATCCTTCAATACATATCCCTAACAATTGCAGCTTATTTAAACCAAACAAAATTAAAAAATATAATTCCTTAATATCATCTAATGTCTCCACTTTTTAAATGAGCTCTATTCTTTTTCAAACAGCTTTTGAATAAGGATATAAATAAAGTTTATATGTTATACTTGGTCAATTAAACCTCTAAAATCATTTAAAATATATAATGACTCATCCTTTTCTTCTTCCTTTTCTTCTTTTTTTAAATTAACATTTATTGATTTAAAATCCTGGATATTTGCCTGAAGAATTTCCCACATTCTGGATTTGGTTAATTCTCCCATATTTGCTATAAAGTTAGAGTCACATTTAGAAATTTGACTAGAGGGGCGCCTGGGTGGCATAGCGGTTAAGCGTCTGCCTTCGGCTCAGGGCGTGATCCCGGCGTTATGGGATCGAGCCCCACATCAGGCTCTTCCGCTATGAGCCTGCTTCTTCCTCTCCCACTCCCCCTGCTTCTGTTCCCTCTCTCGCTGGCTGTCTCTATCTCTGTCAGATAAATAAATAAAATCTTAAAAAAAAAAAAAAGAAATTTGACTAGGTTCAAGTTCAACTTTAAATTTCCTTCAAGAACTTTTTCTTTGCATTCATGGCTTGATCAACTGTGTGAATCAAGTGGCCTAGCTTTCTGCTTATCTTGGCTTTCAGCATGCCTTCATCAGTAGACTTAATCATTTCCAGGTTTTGATTTATTTTTTTTAATTTTTTAATTTATTTTTCTTAAAGATTTTATGTATTTATTTGAGAGGGGGGCACAAATTGGGAACAGAGGCAGAGGGAGGGGGAGAAGCAGACTTCCCACTGAGCAGGGAGCCCACGCAGGCTTGATCCCAGGACCCTGGGATCATGATCTGAGCCGAAGGCAGACACTTAACCGACCGAACCACCCAGGCACCCCTCTAAGTTTTGATTTAAAGTGAGAGACCTATGTGTGTTCCTTTCACTTGAATATTAGTAGCCATTGTGGAGTTATTAATTGGTCTGACTTTAATTCTGTTGTGTCTTGGGGAATAGGGAAATCCAAGGAAAGGGAGAGAGACAGGGGAACAGCTAGTTGGTGGAGCAATCAGAACACACACAACGTTTTTCTTTGGAGTTAATCATGATATACGGGCTTGACTTGTGGTGCACAAAACAGTTACAATACTAATATCAAATATCACTGATCACAGATCACTATAACAAATATAATAGCAATGAAAAAGTTTAAAATATTAGGAGGATTACCAAAATATGACACAGAGACGTGAAGTGAGCAAATGCTGTTGGAAATATGATGGTGATAGACTTCCCTGATGAAGGGTTGCCACAAACCTTCTATTTGTAAAAAACTCAATCTCTGTGACGTGACGTGTGTCTGTATGGTCAAATAATTTTGTTTAAAAGTTGTTTGAAAAAAAAATTTCCCTGTGGACGTTGTGCAACCACTTATGTATAGTTAGATTATCTTTTTTTCAGTTTGTTTACAAAATTTAGGAATAGTTTTCTATTTTTTATTATTATAATTTATGTGAAATACATCATATTTCTATTTTTAAAATGACGTACTTCCAGAAAAGACTAACTTCTAGACCACTCCCATCTCTATCCCTCCCTCTTTTTTTAGGTATCCATGCTTATTTCTTTTCTGTGCATAGGTATTAGAAAAATCGTGGTGAATTTAAAATATATTGGCCAAGAATTCCCCTAGAGTAACTACATAAGAAATATTAATAATAAAGAAGCAGAGTTAAATATCATCAGTCCAAAAAACTGTATCAGCAATATGACAAATTATATTTCTAAAGGTAACAGACAAATTAAAACAAGCAATAAACAAGAATATAACTCCAAGGCATATCTAGTATCTCAACAAGGCAGGTAAATAAAACAAATGAGAGAACTGATGGTATTATAATGCTACAGATTTTAATAGTACCCTTAAAGTCTCAGAAAAGCAATAATTCAATATATTAAATATTAGTTGTTAATGTGAGAGAAGGGGAAAAAAAACCTTCATACTAATGTACAAGATAACTAACTCAAGACATTTAACTGTCCAGAAATCTTTGGAAAATGCTGTGTTTTAATTCATCAGGTATACAATTATCAAAAATGACAAGTTAGTAAAGAGTTGGCTGATGTTTGCTATGCCAAATATTGCTGCATGTTAAATGGAGAAAAAGCTTCTTGATCATAATCAGGGAAATAATTTCTGTATTATTGTTAAGAATGTTTATTGGGTCAAGAATTTTACAGGAGAATTAAATAGATTACTACAGAAGAGTTCTGTAAGCTTCTGAATATTACAATTCTAGGTCTCCACTAATTGAACCATTTAATTGGAAAACATCTTAGTTTGCAACCAGTTCTTTACTAGTTAAATGAATCAGAGAATTAAGTCAGCTATCTATTTGCCTTGAAAAAAAACATGTTTTCTTGAAAAGTTTCAATCATTTAAACTTTTTTGGTTGTTTTGTTTTCTCAGATTATCAACACAATTACCTAAAATCCTCCATTCTTTTGACTGAAGAAATATAGTAATTTCTAGTTTTGTTTATGATGTATGCAACAGGAGAGAAACATTTTTAATATTTTGTATCTGGTGAAGCCACAGAAAAACTTTGTAATTTGGATCAATGAAAATACATCAACAAACACAAGATTTGTATGAATAATCATGTATTCTGGTTAAGTTTTTCTATTTTTATTGCTGATCTGAAATCATGAAGACGACACTTCTCTGTATCTTCATGGCCATCGGGCAATTTGTTCCTTTAGCATTTCTTTCTCTATACCACACAAGAGTTACATAAGTTATTATTACCATCACTATTATTATTGTTATTTGTGATTAGGCTCTCTAACTTTGAAATGCATGACTGTCAGCCAAAACAACTCTTTGAATTGTTTCTAAATTTTACTGAACGTTGGTTGTATGCATTCTTTATATTCATTCTCCTTTTGGCTCTGCCTAAAGTACCCAGATTATGGTTAATAACTATGATAGGCTTAGTAATGGCCCCCAAAGATATCCAGATATCTAATTAATTAGATATCCAATACATGGAACCTGAGAGTGTTACATTATATGGCAAAAAGAACTTTACAGATGTGATTAAATTAAGGATTTTGACATGGGGAAATTATGTGGGTCTTAAATGTTGTCACAAGTGTCCTTACAAGAAGGAGGCAGAGGGAGACTTGAGTATAGACAGAAGAGAGGAAGGTAATGAAGCAAGGTGCTCTGCTTCTGGCTTCGAAGATGGAGGAAGGGATCAAGAGCCAATACAAGGAATGCAACTCTAGAAGTTGAAAAAGGCAGGAGAACAGATTCTCCCAGAGCCTCTGGAGGGAGCCCAGGTCTCCTAACACCTTCATTTTGGTCTAATGAAATCAATTTCAGACTTATGGCCTTCAGAATTGTTAGGATGGATAAATGTATATGGTTTTATGTCACCAACTTCATTGTAATTTGTTATTGTAGCCATTAAAGTAGCATACAATGAGCCTATTGGTAAATCCCATGGATAATTGAGAATGTGTACTTGATTGAGTCTGAACTAATGAGATATAAAAGGACTTTAGCTAAAGCTTCTGGTGCAGGAAAATATATTCCTTTCTCTGTAGTTCTCTCTTTCCCATTGGCCAAGAATATGTTCTGTCTTTTGCATTTATTAACTTTCATCCTTCAACCTTGCTATAATCACTTAATAGTTCCAGGAGATTTTTAAAGTCAACTCTTTCATATTTCCTACATGCATAATCATGTCATCTTGAACAAAAACATTTTTACTTCTTCCCTCCAAATATGTATACTTTTATTTCCTTTCTTATCTTATTGCATTAGCCAGCACTTCCAGTATGATGTTTAAGACAAGAATTTGAATTTCCAAATTCTCTTTATTGATGGAAGAAGAGCTCTTTCTCCAATCTTGGGAAATTGATCTTTATCTGTATATAAATCATAACATTTTCATGTGGGAGAGATGCTTCATAAGTGAATGTTGGTTCTTTATAAAAATTCTAACACCACACTTCCCTGATCATAATGGAAATTAGATCCAAACATATCCAGACAGAGAGAAAAGAAGCCTGATCCACAATGAGGTAGCCTGCATATTAATATGTTGCAAGATCTTGAAATAAGAATCAGCATAAGTCTGGAGTACCTGAATATAAGTTAATCTTAAGTATGCAAGAAAAGGAGATAAATAAAAAGAAATAAATATTAGATTGGAGTGAGAAGAATTTATTATGTTGAATTCAACTGGGCATCTGGCATTGACATTAACAGTCTTTTACGTAGCTTAATTAAAGCCTGCATTTAACAGTGGTCTAAAATCAGTGAAGGTATAATTCTGGCATATTTTTGGCATGCTGTAGGCTCAGAAAAAAAGGGGTACTGGAGTGAATCTATGATCTGTAACCCACTCGGATCGCTCCTCAAGCATTACTCAGATGAGGCTCAGTGAATTCTCCCAGCATCCTTGCAAAGATAAGTGGTGGCTGTCTTCTATAGGCAGGGGATAACAGCAGAAGGCATCACAATGGAATGAGGTTCTTTGGCTTCTGTGGAAATAGTGGGATCACTGAGTGAGAGAGGCCAGATTATGGCTTTCAAGCATTAAAGAAAAGGTGCCTACAAGACAATATAAACCACAGAGATGTAGAATAACAGATAAGGAACTTGGTATTACCTAATTAGTAGTGTTATAGACAAAATAAATAGGGAGCCTACTAAATTATTGCTTAATAAATACAAAGAGAAAAATTGTGTTTGACCAACAAAACCTGATATAAAATGACATGTGGGGATTGGTAGTTTCTTATTCAGTTCATTGTCCTAACTTTGTCTTGTCTAAATTTATTGATTGAAAATTAATCTCCATGAAGTGATGCATTCCCTTTTTACAATACAGTAAACATTTCTACCTACTGGTTCTTGCTCTTCTCTCCAGAGCCACACAGATGGAATCTCTATTCTACCAAGTAATTCTTCAAAAAACCTAACACAGTTTGATCTTCAAAGTTTTTTTTTAAGATTTTATTTATTTATTTGAAGGAGAGAGAGAGGGAGAGCACAGAGCATGAGAGGAGAAGTGGACTTCCCACTGGGCAGAGAGCCCAACGTGGGACTTGATCCCAGGACCCTGAGTTCATGACCTGAGCCAAAGGCAGCCGCTTAATTGACTGAGCCACCCAGGTGCCCCTTGAAGTTTTTTTTTTTTTTTTAAGATTTATTTATTTATTTGAGAGACAGAGAGAGCACACAAGTGGGGGTAGAGGGGCAGAGGGAGAGAGAGAAAATCTCTAGCAGACTCCCTGTTGCGTGCAGAATTCAACTCAGGGCTCGATCCCAAGACTCGGAGATCATGACCTGAGCCAAAATCAAGAGTCAGATGCATAGCCAAGTGAGCCATGCAGGGGCCCCTCTTCAAAGTTTTAAGTTTCCTTCATTATTCTGATTGTCAGTTGTATTTTTGTTTGTTAATGACGATGTCTTGAATCTTCAATTGTGTGAGTTGAAGCCTAAAAGTTGGTCAGAATTATCACTGCCATGGTTCTGTTAATAGTGCTTCTAATAATGAAGCTAAGATTGAAATAGCTCTTTTGCCAGCTTCATTGCAAAGTTGAATATAATAAAATGTAATCTTAAAAGTTCTGGGAAAATGGAATAAACAGTTGTTTAAAAATGTATTTTTATTACAAGTCCTTTATAGAGTGCTCTTCTCAAACCCATACTACTTGTCCATTCATTAAAACATATCAGAAACTCCTTCCTGAAATGGGCTTCATACATTTTGCCTTGGATTTAATGAGTTCAGTGGTGTAAAATTGCCTTATATTCATGATTCATTTCAAGCTGAGGTACAGCCAGAGGAAACATGGTGAAAATTTAGGCCAGAATGGACTTCATACTACAAGTGATATATTTTACCCACCAAAGATTGCTATTTCATATGACATGCTCAGTTTTCATGACACTCAAAATTCTGATATTTCAAAGGACACTTATATGTGCTAACACAAATAAAATCAATGTTAATTTAAAAATGGATCTAGAACAAAATGCTCATAAGAGAGGTTGCCATAAATTTAGCCTACTTCGTTCTCCCACCACCTTGGTAGTAATCAACGTATGAACAGAATGCTTCGATTACACCTTTTAAGAAAACCAATCCAGTATACTCTTAGGTTGTTGGGGTTCTCGCCCCCCTTTTACGCTGCTATTAATAGACTTATTTTATTCAGTTACTATTTATACAAAGATATCAAAAATTTTACAGTTAATATCCCCAACCTGAAATCTGAGAAAACAAAAGAAAGTAGCTCATGTGTTTCTAATTAATATTTGGGAGGAAAGTTTTAATGAAATAATCCATAATCCCTCCTGGAATGTTTAATTTCCAAGCCTAAACCATTCCTAACATTTAAGTACATACCCTCTGAAAAACCTCTCCATACCAAACCAAACTAAATGAAACCAAAACAAAACAAAACAAAACACCGGAACCACTCTGAAGATAAGCACACTTAGTAAAAGAGAAACAGGCATATATGCCCGCTAGAGGTATTTTGCAAGTTAAATATCTATTTCAGTGCGTATTAGGGCTTTGCATAGAATTGCATGGGCCATAAGCAGCTAGGTTTCTTTAACTGGAGTCTTTGGAGTAGACATTTGGAGGCCAGTGAAATCCTTGAAACTGTATACACAGTTTTCAGGATAAACGTACAATGTGCATCTATCTAAAAAAAAACTCTCAGATTTGTCAGATTTCCAAAGTAGTGTAGAAAATGCACTCCCCAAAAGATTAAATAGCTTCGATAGATAAATAGGTTGTGTGATATATTCATAAACTGATAGTCTGTGCTTTTAAAATTAGGGTTTTTGAAGGAGACACTGGAGCTTTGAAGTGGGATATTCATGGGTAGCGGGAGAGCAAACTCTAGATGGTAGATACAGTTTAGATCTGGCTCTATCTGATCTGGCTAGAACACTATAGATATTAGTTCTTTTAAAATATCTCCGGAAAGGCTAACACAGTAGGTGTGTTTAGAGCTCTTCAGAAGAACCAGATTGGGAGGCCTGGAGATTAATGATCTTTGTTGCATGAGGCCAGGTATAAACTCAGGGAGCCTCCTAGCCAGTCCTCCACATTATCATGGCAGTGGATTTATGACCTGACCTAAAGAGGCAACTTCTGTTGAAGAAAGACAGATCCTTCACATCTATGGGCCACAGTTCTTTAAGAAGTGAAATAAAATATTTTATTGTAGAAGAGTGTTTTTTTTTTAATGTGGCTATATTTAACGTATAAAGAAACCAAGCTGGAAGCAAAACAAAACTGATAAACTGATGAAATTAATATCACCGGAGAGGAAATCTACAAATTTTCTAGTCAGTGGGACTTATCAAGAACCTGATTATTTGTGTCTAAATTTAATTTACATAGTTGTTAAGACAAAACTCACCTTTCTTGAAAATATACACATTATATTTTGGAAGGAGGATTCCATCCTGGGGGATATTTAAAAAGCATTTTGATCATTGTCCTGCAAAATCTCAAAATAATATGAAACTTCTTCCTCTGTGGTTAGAAATGAAAGTGCTCCAATGTGACCAGCTGGACTTAAAGTGTAGTTCTATTTTTTGCTAAGAAAATATTGGTATATTTTTTATTCTCGATAATCAGGCTATTGTTGGATATCCATGTCTCTCAAACTTTAGTTGCCACAGAATCACAGAGGAACCATGTTAAAATTCAAATTCTGATTCCGTGGTTCTGGACAGGGTCTTGAAATTCTGCATTTTTAGCAAGCTCACAGGAGGAGCCAATATTGCTGGTCTCTGGACTACACATTGAGGACCAAAGCTCTCTACGATATGCCTATTATGTGTCCTCAACACGCTATGCAATGAAAACATGTCCAATTTCCTATAAGAGGCTTATTTTTATAGAGATAGCGCCTACCCTAAATGACATTGAACTAAAAATAAATGTATGACATAGCTCTGTACTGAAAGAAATAGCAGTTGATAACTGAAGTTAACATTAAAATACCATGCGAGAAGTCAAAGGTTTAGGTTAGGACTTTTCAAAAATTGCTTTCACCTGATGATTCCAGAGCTGTATAAAGTGTCTTTGCCTCGTACCATTGCCATAAACGCTCTACTCCCTTTTAGTGGATATTTTTACATAGTTTATCAGGTTAGAAAATGGGGCAGTCTTATTGACAATTTCTCTATCATTTATTCAAATGGTGAGATAGCTTCTGGCAATAGTCTTTTTGAAGAGTGACTTAAAAGTACACACACACACACACACACACACACACACACACACCCTGCATTCAAAATTCAGCGTTCATATGTAAAACCGGGTGGGATGTACCTAGCCAAAGCTGCAATCAGCACCTATTTCACCTGCGGAGAACTGGCAGGGTCTGGGACCACTGTGCGGCTTGCTTGCTAATGTACAGTACATTTCTTTTAAAACGGAGGTGCGTGTGTTTTTTGACTTTGGCAGAAAGGACAAAACAGGAGCATAATGAACTATAAATTTTAGTGTATTTATGAGTATTTATAGCTCACCCTAAGGTTTTGCTTTCTGTGTTTTTCATATTTCCTCTGAACTTGGCTCCGGCAGCAAGTTCAGTATGTTTGACCTTCTGACTGGAGCAGCAAATCGGGTCCACATTAGCTGGCAAATGTTTTATTTTGTGGAGAGACTTGCAGCATGCGGAAAGGCTAGGATGAGTCCTAATGAAACACGCGGACGGCACTACGTTTAGGCAGAAACTTGCACTTATTCTCCCTTCAGCTGCATTTTTAAAGACAGAATTGGTAACTGACGTTTGAAGTCACAATACTAATTTTTAAAAGAAATGCAGCTGCCATCGTTTTTCCAATATGCATTATCATTTGTCCATAGGGGAGCTTTGGAATGTGACAATCCTTTTGAATGTGAAGGGACAGGTAACTATGCGAGCCTTCTGCCGATTCTTGAGACCCTTTACAAACTGCGTAGATTTAAATCTCTGGACCTAATTGACTTGTATCAGCGTGGGGAAGATTACCCAAGTTAACTGTGTTAGGCTTCCTACAAGAAGAGAATACGGTATTGATTGACAATGACGTCTCTGCCACTTCAATTGCGGCCTAGGACTTCACGTGAGATGTTTCTCTGCTATTCTAGCTTATTTTCCTGCCCGCCAGCACAGCATGGCCGCGGTGGGATAAGGGAGGGAAACTGTGTGTGTGGCCTCCCCAGCAGGAGGAAATCCTGCAGGCCCACTGGTGGGCGGAGGCCCGCTGAGAAAGGTGGCAGAGAAAGGTCCACTCTAGGGACCGAGGCTGTCACTCAAAGAGCCCCTACCAGGTGGCAAGGCTCAGGGGGAGGAGTGTCCATCAGAACAAAATACTCTTATTTTCATTCAATAGAATAAAAAAAAGTGTTTACAATTGTGTTCATCCAGATTAAGTATTTAAAGCCTCTCTTTCCTCCTTTTGCCATTTTTTCCTTAATCACCTCATTAATTTCCAGTTTGGCTTAAAATATTCAGCAGGCTGGAACTATACGGCTCATTTATTCTATGTTACTTTATTTACTTTTTCAAAGTAAAATGGATAAAATCAATTAATAAATTTAAGCCCATTTACTATGATTTCAAGAGCTGCTAAATAATATATCTTCCTTTCTTCACTAAAATGCTATAAAGTAATTCATCTGTGAAAATAAGGCATACTCTTTCTCAAGATTTTTAGGAAAGTGGCAGATCGTTATCATTCTGAGGTTTAAGTCCCGTTCGGCCCAGACCCAAGATATGGGCTACCTTGCCCACACAGAGATTCTAGCATATGCTATCGAAGCAATATTTCATCACTGGCTTGTGTTACTTGTAGTCAAAGCACAAAGAATTAATAGATCAATATTCTGATTCGCTTCTACCTGGACATAGTAGTGACTAGTGGCTCTCTTTCTAAAAATGATAGATTCCAAGGATGTGTTTGTTTGGGTTTTAAACTAAACATGTAGAAGGAAGGCCAAACTGCTCTTCAGCACAATTTGGAGAGCATATGGTTAATAATAGTACACAGACACACGATCTCTGCAATGTTGTCAACTATGTTGGAATGAGTAAAGTTACGTCCAGTGGGAAGATAGGGAAGGTATGGCTTCAAACATGAGAAGGCAAAGGAAAAAGAATATTGCCCAGAAAAGAGAGAGAGAGAGAGAGAGAGAAAAGGAAATTGTAAATGGTCTAGAGAATATCTGCAGACCTGCCTGAGGACAGTAAACTTCTAACTATAATAATCTGCCAGTTTAGGTGCAGGCTGTTCTCCCAGCTATTAAAAATAAATAAATAAATAAAAATTTAAAAAAAGGAGTAAAACCACCAGAAAAAAGGCTTTCAGGAACACAGGTCCATCAGTATGTGATATTAAAGGGAATTCACACAGGGCTGTCAGGGGCATTGCATGGCATAAGCAAGGTGCTTGGACCAATTCATGGGGTGCAGTCAGTGCTCCATAAACATTAGATGTAATTGAGATACACACACACATGCACAAATGCATGCACAACATACACACGCCGTGAGATGTGTGTGTGTATCCCTAGCCCTAGCTCTCTACCTCTCTAGCTATCTCTATCTCTATCATCTGTATCTCTATCTCCATATACACCAACTACTTATGGAAGGAAAGGAAAAGGAAACAGACGGCTATGAAACAAGTGTGCACAACTTTCATAAGGCTAGCAATATTTACCCTTTCATTTTTAGTATGTAAATACAAAACCTATATGCTTATTGTAGAAAAATAGGAGCTGTTTTTGTCCCGCGCAGCTGTATTACAACTCCAGTTCACACGATATGCACTGACAAGGTTGACAGTTTTTAGATATATATCTTCAGACCTATATCTTTCTCTATATCTTCACTGATAAATTTAACCACATAAATGTAGTTGCTATAACAAACATCCAGTGAAAGATATTTTTTAAAAGTTTCTCTTAAATGTTTCTCTCTCCGTGTTAATGACCTGATAACGTTTTGTTACGGCTTTCTGAAAATGTGTGAAGTGTTCTGACAGTATGTCAACAAAGCGTCAAACACGGAGAGAGAATCAGGAATTGGAATCATAGTGTCACCAAGTGTTAAAGCTGGACGGGACCTTCGAGCCCCTTCATGTTGGAAGTGATGGGGCCACAGCCCAGGAGGATTAAGTGATTTGTTCAAGGTCACTCACAGAGCGAGTGAGGACCCAGGAGGAGAACCTGGGTCCCCTGGCTCTCAGTTCTGTTCCCTGTTAGGTTTGCGATATAGCCTCTAACTATATTAATTATTTTGTTTTGTACAGAACAAAACACAGATTGTACAAATGAAAGAGTCCGTGCTTTTTTGGAATCTCAGTCATTTTAAAGGTCATCACATCGCTCATTAGTCCAAGTTTGTAGCTAGCTACCCCTAGTCGTTTATTTAAGCATTTAGTCCACATGTAACTCCTGGAGATATTAGCTTCTCTGATAATGAGGAACAGTAGTTGTGGTTTTGAATAAATAGAGTCATCTTCTCATTGAGGAAGCATATTTTTTTCTTTCCTTTTTTTCCTTTCCTTCTTGCATTCTTACTTTTTTAATAGATATATATTTTCTCTTAGCCCCACTAGATCCTGACAGTCAAGTAAATAGAAATTATTATCGCATATGCACATGCATAAACATCATGCATGGGACACCTGACAGATGACAAAGCACTTCCATATATGAATCCTTATCATAATCGCAAATTACTTGAGTGTTCTCAAAAACCCGTTTTATAGGTGGGAAAACAGAGTCAAAGACTTGTGATTTTCCAAAGTAAAGGTCAAAACTAGGTCTTTTATCTTTGAAATATGTTCCCTTTATACACACACACACACACACACACACACACACACACACACACAATGGATCATAGATCTTTAGTGGATAATTAAGTTAAATGACACTATTGCAGAGTGTACTCTAATATTTTAGAGTTGATATAAAAGAGGATTAAATAAACTTTTCTACATAGTTCTCAGGGAGAAAGGCCAATATAGTATTAGAAAAGCTAAATTTAGACTAGTTTTTTGGTGCTTTAAAATTTAATCTTTAAAATTCTGAGCCTATGTTGAAAGGTAAGATTGATTTTCCATATTTTAAAATTAATTTTATAGCTATATATATGTTCATATATTCAGAGAACATACTTTATTTATAATCTCAAAGATATCTATGTTTAATTTGGATAATCTTCAATTGGTTCCCATTACTTTCACTCTGTTTTGCTACTTTATCTTTCCTCCTTTAACCACTTAAAGAATTAACACCCCAGTCCTAGAGCTTATAAAGAGTATTGGACCAAGAGTCGCAAGACCTGCATTCTATTCCTGTCTTGTCCAATAACTAGCAATGTGCCTTTAGTGTAATCACTAAATGTCTGGGTCTTAGTTTAGTCTCTTAAAAGAAGACGGTGTTAGATCAGATGATCAACAAGGTCCTTTGATTGTTTTAAATGTCTATGATTTATAATGTATCTCTCCCATATATTGATTTTATTAAATTAAGATTTTATGTTATTTGTGTTTTTTTAAAGGAGACACATAAGAGAAAAATCTAAATATAAAAGCAGAACAATTCTATAATTATTACACACATATGCCTGCATGAAAGCACAGTCATAATTTCTGGGGCTTCATTAACATGCCAGCAAAGTAACTACCTCTTTCAGTGGAAAACAATAAAAACAACTGGTTCATCTTTAGAATAAATTGGTGTTGAATGTAATTACTCAGTAGTAAATCTATTTAGTTAAGTAGTTCAAGCAGTTCAACTACATTAGTTCAAATGGTACCCTGACTTGGTTGAGATGTGGACACTGAAACTAAAAGATATAAGACAAAAACCTTGGGGGGCCTGAGTGGTTCAGTCGGTTAAACAGCGACTCTTGGTTTCAGCTCAGGTCATGAGATCAAGCCCCAGGTCAGGCTCTGCACTCAGCGGGAAGTCTGCTTGAGATTCTCACCCTCCCTTCTTCCTCTGCCCTTCCCTCCACTTGTGCTCTCTCTTTCAAATAAATAAATAAATAAATAAATAAATAAATAAATAAATCTTTAAAAAAATAAAAACACGGGACAAAACCTTGAGGCCATAAGCTATCTTTCAGTCTTCAGAATATGTGAATCCATTTTTGGTTATATTTTTGAACATGGTAACATGTTTAATAATACCATGATTAATCAGCAACTTCATATGTACATATAGTCTTATGTACATGTGTAATACTATGGACCCTCCCAAGAAATAATTATACTCCACCTACATGTTTTTAAGATCCTTCATAATATACACTTTAATATGATTTGAAATATGTTACAAGTTTACATTTTTAAGGTCGGTAGGGGTAGTATGCTTCTGACATCAATAGTATTTTCTTTCTGATATTTTCTTTCTTGAACATTTAAAATTGTCTAGCATCGGGTAAACATGAAGATATATTTAGTTTGCCATAAATATTTCTGGAGTAAAATGCCTAATAAGCCCAAATCTGAATATTCAAAATGTCAGGGGCATTTCACGTGCACACATACTCGCAGAACCTGTTGGCTCTCCAGACAGCCTGGCGGGAGTTTACAGGGTCAGCACTATCCAGGCAACATTTTATTCTCTTCTGCTTGGGAGGAAGCTTCTAGTCAGTAGGTGCTGATAAAACCACATTTCTACTTTTGTTTAAGATGCAGAAATTCACTGTTTCCTGGGGCTGCTGGAACAAAGTACAAACAAATTTAGTGCCTAAAAACAATAGGTCGTTGTCTCACAGCTCTGGAGACCTGAAGTCTGGTATCAGTTTCACTGGGTCAAAACCAAGGTGTTGGCAAGTAAGTCCACACACCCTCTGCAGTCTCTAAGAGAGATTCTGTTCCCAGACTCCCAGGTTTTGGTAGCTGCTAGCATTTCTTGACTTGTGGCCACGTCACTCCCATCTCTGCCTCCATGGTCACATTGCCTCTTCCTCTGTGTGTGTTATATCCTTCTGCATGTCTTTTCTGAGGACATCTGTGATGGAATTTAGGACCCAACCAGATAATCCAGGAGTGTCTCCTTATCTCAAGATCCTTAACTTGATCTCCAGTGCAAGAAGTTACCATATAAGTAATAGTTAAAGGTTCCAGGGATTAGAACTGTGACACATTTTGGGGAGTTACTATCAGCCTACTACATCTATCCTGCATTCACTCAACAATGTGTAGTTAGTGTGCAATGAATGCTTAAACTGTGCACCTGAGAAAAAGATTCCCTGTCACTTATGAGGTACAGAAAATTCATGCATACTTGCGACATTTTAAGAATACTAGAAAGAAGATGGGAGACGAGATAAGGTGCAGTACTATTTAAGATCAGGAAAATGCACTGAAACTAACTGAAATGTATTATTTAAGATTTGAGTTTAATGAAAATATAGTGTGACGATTTGATTAGATCAAATGTTTTTCACACCCAAATTTTAAATACATTTCTTTTATAATGCTCTGGCAAAAATGGCTTTTCTCTTGCTGTCTTCTATGCTTAGACATGCATTTCTTTTCAGCTCCCTATTCCTCTCTTCTTGTCTTTTGTGTCTCAGGTCAAATATAACAGCAGTGAAGAAGAGGCTGTATCACGTAACCTTGATACACTTTAAATAGCCCTAACCGCTACAGGACATTTTAATTATTTGTTGCTTGTTTTACTATTTCACCAATCTCTCCACAGGATGTCAGCTTTATTAAGGTCAAGATCTTTTCTGTCAAATCTCAGCCCCCAGAACTGCATGGACCTGGCATAACTGGTCTCAATGGGTATTGCTCAATAAAGTAGAGAATCCTTAAAGATTTTATTCAGACGTCACTCTCTCGAGAAGGCTGTCCCTGCTAAGGACAAATTCCCCCCTCCTCTATGCTCTCATCTTACAGATGTTGTACATAAGCCTAACATTCATCAAGTTGCATTTTATTAATTTATTCATATATCTGTCTTCTAAGTAAGTTCCATGAAGGCAAGGATTTTATCCTAGCCCTCTTCCTATCTATAAATTAATATCCATATTAGTTTCTCGTGCATAAAGGCACCCAGTGAATATTCTTCCAATGAATTTCTCTTTGAGAACACTCAAACTTTCATAAAAGCAGTTTGTTAAATCCATCCTTGACAGTTCTGTGTGTCAAGATGACTAAGCCATAGAACCTTACTAGTTCATCAAACACTAATCTCCATGCAGCTGTGGATGGGGTTAACATCTATAATCAGCTGACCTGAAGGAGAGGAGATTGTCTTCTATCATGTGGGCAGCCCTCATCTAGTAGCTAGAGGTCATTGAAAGCAAAATCTGAGATTTCTCAGACAAGAAATCCTGCCTCAGGATTGCAGCATTAACCCCTGCTGGAGTTTTCAGGCTGTTGGCCTGCCCCTGCCCTGCCAGGACCCATTTTCCAGGAACTCTAACTGATATACCACCCATCTTTCCATTTAGGCCTAATTTAGGGCAACGGTGAGAATGTAACCATGTCTCACCAAAGTAGCCTTGAACCAAGTTGGTAGGCTTTAGAAGTAAAGGCAACAGAAAATTGAAACAGACAATAATATGGCCATAAAGGAAAAGAAAATAAATAAACTCTGAAAAATTGAGCAAAGAGCTAAATGACCATTCAGAACAGTAAAAGATGACTTGAGATTATATTCCAATAGTAAAATATTCAATTATGTTCAATAACATTAACTTTAGAAATTAAGTTAGTTCAAATTAGGATTTTGGAGGGAAGATTTAAAGTATCAACTTCTTTGTGGTATACCATGAGAAAAGAGGGATATCTTTATAGTTAGTTGAAATACTTCACAACAGTTTGCAACTTCTCAACGAGTGGGGTAAGAAAAAAACGTCTTTTTTCACCGGGGTCCATAGTCTCTCATGGTTCATCTCCTGGGAAACAATCTGAGGGTTTCAGAGGGGAGGAGAGTGGGGGGAGGGGGTAACAAGGTGATGGGTACTGAGGAGGGCACATGCTGTGATGAGCACTGGGTGTTATACTTAACTAATGAATCACTGAACACTGCATCAAAAACTAATTATGTACTATACAGTGGCTAACTGAACATACTAAAAATAATAAATAAATAAATAAATAAATAAATAAATAAATAAATAAATAAATAAAAGAAAAGGCATTTTTCCCCCCTTTAGACTGCCACTTCCTCCCAGGAAAGGAGGCAGTGTCCATTAGAAATAGTTACTTTGAGGTTTTCTCTACTACTGACTGAGCAGTGAAATTCTGTGATGGGCTGCATTTCAAAACCCCTGCCATTGGCCTCCTCCTGAGGCCAGGAATAAAGATGGGAACTGACTATTTTCATCTCTTCACCTTTCCCATCCCACCCCCTCCTGTAGGACCTCTTCTTAATCAAAAGCAAATACAAAATTCTACCTACACTGGATACAACTACTTAAAAACACTGCTATCTTAACAGATCTCATTTAACAGATTTTGAAAAGAGATGCAAAGAAGCACATTTTGTGAGTTCTGGTATTGGTACTGTGAAATATATTTTCTTACTTCATTTCCTATGTTGTTTTCTACGTTTTGTGCAATAAAATAAGAGCACAAATAGAAGATTATGGCTACTGACATCTCTCCTGAGGTTTTGATATGCTAATTAAAAATGATTCAAGTAGGCTGGGTTTGATCAAAGTTGACTTTCTAGATGAAGAAAGAAGCAGCAGAACATATCCTGTTTTTGAGGGACTCAGAACTTCAAGGTGGCCTGGGAAAAACCAGGTGGAGATGACATCAGGGAGTAAAGGGAAAGAATGCAGGCTGCTGACTTAGAGTCTGACCTGATCTTTTCAGTTTCCAACACTTCTAAAACCCCACTTCTTCTGTAAATGGCCGCACTCCTGACCTCCTAATTTCTATAAGGAGCTCCACATTTTTCCAGTTTTATGTTCAAGCCCTCTTTTACTTTACTTCTTCTCAGTTGCTCCTTTACCCCAAATCCTTTCTGTTCACCATTTTTTTTTCTAGTTTTGTTATTTATCATTTTTTCTGCATTGTTTTATTGCACTGCAATCACTCTAATTCATTTTCACAATCTTACAATGTTCTTTTCTCTAGACACCCAGACATGTAATCTCTCACTCCTGCAGCCTTTCATGAATTCACAGTAACCAGATTAATCTTTGTATAATACAACTATCAGGCTTCTCTTTGGCCTGAAAAATTCAGTGTGCCCATGGATGGTTTCAGGGGAGTGAAGATTCTTTCATTTGTCACACAGGTTTTTCCAACTAGGACCCTACCTGCCTTCTTTTATCCATCAACTTTTCATAGTAGCCAGGTTAATCTCCTGTCTTCCAAAATGATACCCAAAGTGAATTCTATCTAAATGCTTTGCCTTCCTCAAAAATAGAGCCAGAGACTTCTTATTTAAGAATTGATGGACAAATTCCAACATAAAGCCTTCTCTTTACCCGCACTTCACCTGTGGTGGGTCTTTTCTGAGATACAGCATAATGTAGTAAAAAGAATCTTATAGATACAGATTGGAAGCCCACTCTGCCCCACTCTGCCATCTACTAGCTGTAGCAGGGTGGGCAAATGACTTCACTACTCTGCATCTGTTTTCTGAAATACAGAATGGGGATTAAAATGTTTATCTTAGTCGAATTATTTATTTCATTGTGTTTATTTTTATGTATGGCTTCTCTCCCTGCGTTACAATGTAAGTTTAAGAAGGTAGAAATGCTGTCTGCTTTGCTAGTTAATTTCTCCTCCCAGTACCCAGACTGATGTCTGGCACAGAGTAGGAAATCCACACTATTTGTTAGAAGAATAGATGGTGAGCATCTCGTAAAAGCTTCATAAATGATGGCCATCATCCTCATCATCATTTGTCATTCAGCATCTTTTTTAATGTTGCCCGGCATTGCTTTTTATTTTATAAATGAAGTCAGGATTATGTTATTTTTCCTTTATAGGTACTTAGTGACTACTTGGTGATTGGCCCTGTCCAAAAATGTACCGTAGCTAATACTACACTGGATTACATGAGGTTGACTATTTGAGGAAATGAGAGTCTGAGAATAGAATCAAAGCTGATTCAGTGGCATTTTTTCCCTAGAGACAACACATTCACTTCTTATTGCAAGTAATCCAACCAGAGATTATCATCCGCCTCTAGGCTCTTCATGCCACACATATTTACTTTTTAAGCAGCCATTTTTAATTATTTTCTATTCCCCTTCAAAGCTCATAAAATAATAATATGTCACATTTTAATAGGGCCTCAGAGAAAATGATTTCTGACCAACACATGAGACTTTTAAAAAGTCAGATCTGCAGGCATGTATGTGAGGAGGGATGATGTTATTAGTAGGATTCTATAGTGAGATTTCAATGGTGCTATGAGAACATTAATTCTAACAGCTAACCCCCGACTCAACCCAATGCACCTCCACAGGATACTTCAGTCACCTAATTGGTCAGTTAGTCTTACCTTATGCAAACATCTGTCTCTTGGGAGATATGATCTTCCTTTTTTTTTTTTTAAGTAGACTCCGCATCCAGCATGGAGCCCAACATGGGGCCCAAACTCATGACCTTGAGACCAAGACCTGAGCTGAGACCAAGAGTCAGATGCTCAACCGACTGAGCCACCAGATGCCCTTTGAAAGAATTTTTCCATTCAATCTTTTTCCTATGCAAGATTTGGTAAAGAAGAAAGAAATCAGAGAGTGCAAAGCCAGCACTGTCTCATGGAATTTGCTACTTCTGCTTCCAGAAGCTCTGCAACCCACCAGAAACTTACCAAACCTTCCTAATCTCCTTGTTAAAACAGGCTACTCCTCAACGCAGAACTACAAAATAGGTGTCATTATCCCCAATGAACAGACCAAACTACTGAGGTTCAGCAAGCTTAAACAACTTGTTCAAAGTCCTGCTTCATAATCTGAAGGCCTTTACTTACTTATGAAAATCAGACACTTGAACAAGGATAATCAATTATTGGCTTTAAATAATTTATTTTTTGTACGTTTTCTTACCAGTACTGTAAAATCATCTGTGTTGCTGTGAATTAAAGAGGAACCTTTCAAATTCCTCTGTTGATTGTCTCTCTCCAAGTGCCGGCGACCATAAAGTAAAGGGAGAGGAAAAAGAAAAAAAATATTTGATTGGTAATCACAGTGATTCTGTCCTACCTATGTACTTACTTGATAATTTTGGCTGAATAAATTGTGAATAGTTCAGGGAAAAGAAAAGTATGTTCTATTAGCAGGAATTTTACATATAAATCTCTGGTAAGATAGTCTTGAATTCTGAATAATATCTTTTTGTTCCTTTTTTTATAAAAAAGGAAAATTAAAAGTATATGTTGTTCTTAAATCCCAAAATTATGGTTCTGAAATTTAAGCACCTATACTTTTTATGTGCCCTCTCTATTATTTTTTGTAACCATTACATAAATATAGATTCAGAATATTGTGATTGAAATTCCTAGAGGGGATTTTTGTGAAACTTAACAGCAAAATGTCGTTGACACTCGCTCTGTGTTACCCTAGGGCTATAGTTTTGATCACAGTCTGAGTGAGTTCATTTCCGTCAGCGCAATAAGTTTTATACTCTTGTCATAGGTAAATTGTACAATCCTTTGCCTTTTTCAAGTACAAATGAAGTAAGAATGGATTCAGTTATAATATTTTAACTAAGATGTAAAGAAAATAATAGTATCAAACAGATTTAACATCAGGCCCCTTCACTTCTGAATGCCTGATTAAATTTACTGTAAAGCTAATATAAATGTAAATACACGCACATTTATACACAATCATTTTTAACATCAAGCTCATCATGGTAAGCAGAAAATAGGAACTAATGAGGTAGGCATTTATCAATGACTCTGTAAGAATGCAGTGGCCACTTTGTTACTATATCATGTAAGCAGGGCCGTCCATTATGTGTCATCCTTCACTTTTAAAACATTTTCAAGTGCCTATTCCCCTTTGCACAGGTATTAGACACCAGTGACAGTTGCTTTGAATTTTTTAAAAAAGTACATTCTGATCATAGGTTCCCAAGAAGGTTAGATATAAATTAGTCATAAAGCCAATGAAACAGACAGGAAATGATTAGGCTGTATAATTATTTCTAAATGTACAGTGTTTTTAACACTACTAGTGTTTAATTAAGGAGAAAACGGAGGCCGTTTTATTTTACATGATTATTTAAGACCTCAAAAATTAATGTTCTTCTTACTCTGTGATGCTGCGGTTCTAAAGCAATGTGGAAGACAACAAAGTCCCATTTGATAGTCTAGCCTTTCAGCGAAGAGCTCTTCTTCCTGTCTTTGATGTAGGAATGGTTTATTTAATCAATTATTAATCAAAGTTATGGCATTCTTCTTATATATTTAGGTAAAACTAAAAGATGACTTTCCTGAGCCTTATTGCTTAAATAAAAGTTTAAATAGACTGAAAACCCTTGACTTTGACATGGAAGACATTGCAGGGATTTCAGTTTCAGAGAGCCACCGGTCTCCACTGGGTGCTTAGATGAAAGGAGGGGGTGGGGTAGTGTGCGTGTGTGCGCGTGTGCAGTGTGTGTGTGCATGTGTGTGTGTTCACTGCAATTTTATAGAAGTAGATGATGAGCCTGGGCCAAAGTATCCAGAACACTTTTGATAACCTTCCTTCTGATAACAAAAGCCAGTACAGATAATTTGATTAGTGTTTTCTTTGCACAGGTGTTAAAGTTGACAGGAAACAGCTGAAAGACACAGCATTGTGGTGCAAGCCGGGCAGCTGGACACTTTGTGCATGGAGAATCTTGAGCAGTTGGTAACATTTGGCAGCTTAACATAGAAAAAAAAAATGACTGCTAGCAAAATCTCAACTGCTGCTAATTAGCAGCAATGAACTGTGGGTAGGACGGTGCATTTTAATGTGAGAAGATTTTTACAGTAACCACCACACGAAGGGGGGGGGACATAGAAAGAAATGCTCCCTAGCTGACCCTCGTGGCAATCCAAGCTGCATATTGCAATAATCCTGTAAATTACTATGCTTTCTTATACAGTAACTTGGAGTTAATTAGTAATTTAACATTCTTCTACACTATTAAATGTCTTTCTTGCATTATATTATGTTGTTTCATGGGCTTACCTTAACACTAATGGGGTTTTGTTATATTTTCTCAAAACAGTAACAGTAAAATAAAACTGAGCTAGAAAATTAATTAGTTATCTTCTACCTTTGATTTACCTGTTATTAACAAATAAGTGGTGGTACACATTTTTAAAAGTAGTTTCGGAGGTTACGTTGAGATGAGTGTACTTCCAGGATATATTACAGAGGAAAAGTGAATAAAAATGAGTGGTGTACATGCTTCCAGAGACTATGGTATAGATGCGGAATGCAGTGCACACGCGTCTCGTATTTCTCTTCCAGTAGGGAGGGGTGAGAACTTGTGGCTGGAGGAAGGCAAGGGGGGAGAGAGGTAGAGGAGAAAAGCATATTTAACCACATTCACTAATTTTTAAGAGGATCTTTGCAAGGAAAAAAAAATCCATACTATTCACGTGTTTATGTCATAAACCTTTAATGTGCTAGAGTGAGGTAGTGGATTTTACCATATAGCCATATAGAGAAGAAAAACATGCACGTTTTTGTAGCTTTTTGGTTTGTAAATATTTGCCAAAGGAGTTTGTAGGATTCTGTAACTGGGGAAACTGCAACTCAAAAATTCAAATAACACAAATCAATGCATGCAAGGTTCACTGTCAAGTAGAAAACCCTGAGAGGAGGACTTGTGAAAATGAAATTCTTCTGTTTACTTGCACAGAATAAAGAAATTGAAATTATTAGTACTTTTAACAGTTCCTTAAGCAGCCATCTCTTTCTTCCCCTGCAAACCTGATTGAACGAAGCAGACAAATAAAGCAGTATTACACACATGCACTTTAAAATGGTTATTGTACACCTGAAACTGAAATTCTACTGCATTCTGTATATCAAAGATAAAGGAGGTGTTTTTATTTGGTGTCTCGATGATCAATGTGAACTGGAAGGAAGAACAATTTAGTAAAAGCAGGGCTTCAGAAGGAAAAAAAAAAAAAGCTACGGATGTGTACGTGGAAAGGAATGAATTCAGTACAAAACATTTCCAAAAGATTTCGTCTCTTGGGGCTCCCTCTAAAAGAGTGTCTGCTACCATTTAAAACCCCATCCTTTGCAGCTGGATTTGAACATTCCATAAAAAATTCATCCGCGCTTTAAGAGATTTCTGCTTCTCTGTCCTCTCTATTGTTAGACAAATTGAAGTGTGCACTCGGAAGGAGAGTGGCAGTGAACTGCGAATTTATTTACTCATTCGATTCTAATATTGAGAGAATCTACTCGCTCCGTTCAAAGGGTAGAGCAACAATGCAAGTGACATCAGGTCACCCAGCACTTCATAGCTACCTGTGAGATAGAATTGTTCTCCTTGCAGATAGGAAGTGACTGAAACCTCTTTTTCTCATCAATGTCTATTATGATTGATGGCTCTATGGTCACATTGAATATGCCCTTTTTAAATAATTCACAATGTCATCACCATAGTACTAGTTTATAACTAGCCTGTTATTTTTACCTTTGTCCATTCACTATCAGAAGGTTAGATAAATTAAGTACTGTGTAGATTTTGGTAGCATTATAACCAACCAAAGTAGAGAGTTTATAGCCCAACAACAACAAAGCATCGGTTTTATTTTTTTTTACAACACTCTGAATGTCTCCCTCTCAATAAATCCTAAAAGGAAATTCTGATAAAGCAGAAGCACTTGTAGCATACTTTAACCTGAAACCACACTTTGGTATTAAGTCATCATAAGACTTTCAATATAAAAAGAGTCACGCTGCATTGACAGGGATGAAATTTTACCTAAATTCTATGCTTACTTTAAAATAAAATATTATATTTATCTAATGACTCCATAGCAATAAAATTTACAGCTCACTTTCAAATACCTAGTGCATGAATTGTTAAACCAGAATTTGTACAAGAGCAGTAAGAGCTTATATTTTAAAATATAGTGCTTAATATTGGGCGTGTGCTATATGAGAAATAACATTTCAGTTTATTTTCTAACTTGATTAAAAATCTGTTTAATCCTTGAAATGTTGTTGATGACCTTCAGAAGTCCTTAATCTTAGAAGATACATTTAAAATTATTATTTAGCAGCTTTGTTGGATGGATCGGCACTAAATAGTCACTGAAATGAATAATCATGTCTCTTTGATAAATTAAATTTTTAAAAATTGTTTTACATGCTAATCATTGATATATCAATTATACAAATTCAAAATATCAATCAAAGGGTTATATATTGTGTTAAATAACCAGTTTCCTTAGATTTTTATTTCAATGTTGGGATCAACAGTAATTTAAAATATTTTATTTATGGACGTTTTCTCACAGAGTATAAATGCTTCAAATCTAATGTTAAGAACATCTCTTTTCATAAAACTTGGGCATCTTGTATATATTCAATCTATAATAAAATGTATAACTTTTAGAGATACATTGTGTGCTTAATGGGAGTGTACCTTTATAAAAATTAACCTTGGTGTTTTTATTTTCAGTCTCCTAATTTTGGATTCTTATTTGTTGATTTTACTATCAAATTTTGTTTCTCAAGCTATCAATATCAGGTGGAATGAAGGAATATAAAACTTGTCTGGACTTAAAGTTTGTGATCAAAGTCTCAATATGTTACCATAATTAAATGAGGCAAAAGTGATAGCTAAGAATTGCCATGTGATCAAGAACACTATAATTGAAAGTACAGAGCTTCTGTGCATTTATTCACCCAATAAATATTTATTGGTCACTAGGAAATGGAGAGACCTGGTTCTGGTTCCTATGATACTTGCATTCTATCAGACAACAAACATTTTTTTTTTTTTAATAAATAAGGCAATCTCAAGTGACAAGTGCTTTGGAGAAAATAAATTAAGATAATGTGCTAGAGAAAGAGACTGGGGAAAACAGATCTTAAAGGCTCATTTAGAGTGGGAGGTCAGGGAAACCCTTCCCGTGTGAGTGGTATGGTGTGGAGACAAATAATAAGCAGGCACCAGTCATGCAAAGATATGGGGCCAGAGTATTCTGGATCATCAATTCCCAACTCCTGCTATGGAAAAAAACATACCTGGGATTCCAAAATGACTGGAGTGTTGACGGAAAGGCAGATACAAGACAAAGGCAGGGAGAGAGGCAACAGCTGGGGCAAATGGGCATTTAGACCTTGAGATGGATGATACTCTATACTGTGTATAGAGCTATGAAGCTGAAGAGTGACATCCTTTGGTTTACATCTTACAAAAAATGCCGGGCTGTAGAGTGGGGCAAATATTCGAAGCCTTGCTAGCATTTGCATCTCTATGCTGCTTAACTTCTGGAAGCTTCAGTTTCTTTGGCTCCAGTAGAGAGAGAGGCTCAATGAGAAAGATCAGTAAGAAAGTGCCTAACACAGTGCTTGGCAACTTGAAAAGGCTCAATTAATGGGACATCTTTTCTTTGCCCTTCCTTTTGAATGTAGAGTTTCAAAATTACTAAGCTTATCATTACTGATGTTTATTAATTCTCATTTTTATATTAATTCAATTTATGTTTGTGAACTAAATGAAGTAAAAAAAATGATCAAGATAGCTAGCTGTTTCATAGGAGAGGCCGCATAAGTAACTAGAAGTATTAGTAAATTAATTACATTTATTGAGACTTTAGGATGTACCAGACACTATTCTAAGCTTTTCACATACGTTAGCTGATGTAATGTTATAACAAAGCTATGAATTCATACTGTTAGGCTCCCATGTTACAAATGTAGAAAGAGAGGGCCACAAAGATGGTAAAACACTGAAAGGATCTAATATGGTTAACATATATTTCTCAATTTATAGGTTAATTGATACATATATAAAATGAAAATTCAGTTGACTCTTAGCATCATCATTTTATAAACTAAGTGGCTTAAGCTTTTAAAAATATGTATTAAAGATAATTAAATAAAGGTTTGCTTATTTGAAAAGAGAATAATCTTTTTTGTTAGTTTCAGACTCAGACCTTCCCTTTTTTAATTTTTTAAAGATTTTATTTATTTATTTGTTTATTTGAGAAGTGGGAAGAGATTACCAGAGGGAGAAGGATAAGCAGACTCAGGGCTGAGCGCTGGGCCCAACGCAGGTCTTGATCCCATGACCTTGAGATCACAACCTGCGCTGAAACCCAGAGTCAGATGATGAACCAACTGAGCCACCCTGGCACCACAGACCTTCCCTTTAATAAAACTAAAAAGCAATTTTATTTCAAAATGATTTAAAAATATTTAAAAATAACTCATAGATTTTTCTTTTCTATATCAGTTTCTTCCTTACCCTTAACCTAAAGATAGCCTCAAAGAACATGTGAAATATAAAAAATATAAAATCTATTAAAAATTTGACAAGTATTTAATTAGAGAAAAATCTCCTTGCATTGAAATATGAGTTTTAGCGTTATGAAATGAAAATGAGCACTTTAAATGTACCTCAGAGCCTATTATCACAAACAAATACACAAATAAGCAAACAAAAAAACCCTTCTAGTCAGAATGGTAGTGGAAAAGTTCGACTGTGATTTTTGTTTCATAAAACTTTAAAGAAGAGCTCGCTTCATGTGTATGGCAATTTAATGACTGGAATAAGACATGGACAACTCAAGAGGAAGCTAAGAAATCAGATTTAACAAAGAAGGGATAAACTTTGAGAACCGTGGAAGCTTAAAACTCACCTTTAGTTTTTACTTAGGATGGAAGAAACCATGCAAGGGAAAGATTTATGTGATAGTGGAGGCATGATTTCACTTAGCTAATAAATTCTATTTTGTGAAAATAACTCTTTAAAATAGGATTATCTCTAGCTATCCTATTTACAATTTCATTGGCTTTCTATAGAAATAGCCACCCTCAGTATGCCATTTTGCAGGTTTTGCCTCACTTTAAAACACTCATTCATCAAAATAACCATAATAATAACTTTATTACATGTCAACTATGTTCAAGGTAATCTGCTACACGGCTTGAAATCTAAAAGACAACAGTAAATAATGCCCAGGCACAAGGTATTCAGTTGGGTGATTTGGAAGAAATAATACAATTGGATCAGAACTCCCACCAATATGGACCGGACTTGAACATGTTAAGCTTGGCAGTTCACATGATGATGTCATTAATTATTTCACTTCAGTGAGATTGAAGTTATAGTTGTTATTTTTCAGGAAAGATTCAGGGATGACTTTTTATTAATTAATGCAAACATTCAGTCTTCTCAATAACTTCTCCGGTGAGTGAATATTGTCTCCTAAGTCCATGAAGACTTCACATTCCAAGATGACTGATACCAATCTTAATTACTGAGAAGTATCAGCAGTCTCTGCTCAGCAGGGGGAAGATAACACCAACTGTTTCTACCCTAGGAAAAAAGCTCCTAGATAGTTCCCATAGGGTGAGACTTGATAAGTGATAAAAGAAAAAAAAATACATCCAACCATCCATACGTGCAAATAATCCAAAGAAATGAACTACAAATATCTCAGTGCAAAGAAATTTAAATCAGGAAACTTAAGGTATATGGAGTAACAGCAATCTGATCAATGGCTGTCATAAATCTGAAGGCATGAAGGTAGAAGTTGGCATAATAAGAAGAGTTGATTCTTCAAAGGGAAATCTTAAGAAGGTGAACAACAAAGTTCTAAGGATAGAGTTTGTGGAATGAGAAGTGGAATGAAGAATAACAACAAAAAAGAGATGGGGAAATAGAGAATATTAGGAGTCCTGGGAATGCAGTATCATTGAAAAGAAGGGGGAAAATTTTTTCATCTCTATTTTCTTTTTAAAAAAGTATGCACACTGGCCAAGAATGGTGAGAGCAGCTTCAGAAGAATTATTTCTTTAGGAGAAGGACAGGGAGACCTGGTTATGGGGGGATAGATATGAAGGTAGTAACACTTACTTTCAAAGTTTGACAACTGTTTTTATTGATCATGATGGCAAAAATGAAAACAAAGGCGTTTGTTAACTTTAAAAATATTAAGAATGTATAAAATTATAATCCAGTCAGTGTACTTGGTATTTTGAAATAGGCTTCTTATATGTGTTTATTAACACATTGTGTTACTCTTTCCTTACATAATTATCCTCTAAAACATAATATAGAATTACCTGTGACCAAAAATTTCAGGAAAATTTGAGAGGAATTTTCAGAGATGAATGTCACTGGTCTTGACACATGAAAATGTGTCACTTCAGAGAAGGTTTAAAGCCAATTCCAAATAGTTACCAAATCAAGCCACAACTGCAGATTCGAACTCCAAGAACAGTATCAGAGAATCATTTGATATATATATAATGACTAAAGTATTGGCAATTTGAGTAATACCCTGCTATCTACTTTATGACAAAGCTACATATAACCAGGGTTCTAATTAAAGTGAAAAAAAAATAAGTTTATGGTTTGGAACCCAATCAGTCTGGGAGCAAAATATCAAAGCCATGAGCAAATGGGCTCACTGCATTAAGGAAAAATTTTTTTTCTAAAACAAAAGACAACTGTCATTCTGTCATTTGGAACACTCTCTTAAGTATAGCATAGCATAGTATAGTGTATTATATTGTCATATACTATCACATTCTATAAGGGGACATTGGAGTTAACGAAGACTGAAACAATCATCTTTCCAAATCCCCATTTATCACACACTTTTCTAGGAACATAATAAATAAAACAAAGTCCTTGCTCACATAAAGCTTATAATATAGTTTTAAAAGATGAGAAAATTCAAAGAATTTAAGTTACTTTTCTAACCCTTTTTATCTCTCAAGTTCCCTTGGCTAAAAATGGAAAATTAAAATAAGAATTCAAGTCATCTGACCCCTAATTTACTAATATTTCTAATACTCTGGTCCTGGAAGTCAGAAGAATTATTCCAGTTTGCTCTTCATTGGCAAATACTTTAGAAATGGCATTTGCATATGACATATTCATTTCTTTATATCTTTAAAAAATGTTCAAACCAATAGTATCTATGGTTTGTTTGATCCTTTAATAGGAATGCCGTTCTCACATACTAACAACACCTTTTTCTTTCTTATATGAAGAAGGTAAGAAACAGGGACTTAAAAGATGGCTTCCTAGTATAAAGATGTCCCATTGAACAATGAAGCAAATGTATTATTCATATTGTGAAGTTATGTGCAGAGTAATTGAACTAAGCTTGTCTGTGACAGCTTTCCACATAAAACATCTAATTTAAATTTAAAAAATTCTCATTACTATTACACAAATTTCACCAATCTTACCACATTTGTGAGTGAATGAGGTGGTATTAAAAGTAGTATTCAAATTTTGTAAGTTATTTGTTCATATGCCTTGAGATTGGGTATTTAGCCCCCTACAAAATACTTCTTTTTCCAAAATATTTCCAAGTTTTGCCAATATTTCTTTTACATACTCTGCTACAATTCTGCTATGACTAACTCATGCCTAACCTGTTTTACAGCATCCTGTCTGGTGCCCAAGCATGTCAGTTTCCTACTAGTAGTTGCCTCCACTCTATGGAGCATTGGAGTTATCACCAATTCACCACCAGCATAACCATCTCTACAAGATCTTGATATTATCCAACCTTCCCAAATGAGCACCACATTCATTCCTACTCCTCCTCTAGGAATGGTAATTTACGTTTGGTGGCTATACTGTTCTCTCACAATGCCAAAAGTGATTTGGCAATGGTGGCCAAGAGGTATACTCTCTTATTTGTTTGTAGTCTTTGAGGGTTGTCTGAAGTGGTACTGATAGGATCCCAGTATTACAGAGATACAACTCTTAATATTCTTACAACACTCTACCATGTATTTGGTCCTATCTTAATGAAGTAATATTTATACTATGGAACTGTAACTCCCCTTTCAACATCTGGTTAAATAGGACAAACTTATACTTAGCTCCTTAGCAATGACTCAAACAAAACTGAAATTAAGGTTTTAAAGAATCTTAAAAATTAAATGTGAATGAAAGAATAACACCTTTAAAATAGAAAATGAAAGGCTGGGCATTGCTGACTACTCTTCAAGATGTCTTTTTAAATACCAGGACAAAGAGCAAAGGTCAATACTTGGGTATCTATCTTATAAATTCTTCACCCTGCATAAGTAATTCTCTAGTAACTTATAGATGGTCAACCCATTGATGAGATATTTAGCTATAAGAAAATACTGATTCTGCCAAAAGTTCAGACTTTCTAATGCAGAATCTGTACTTACATGAATTACTTCCCTAACATGTAAAGAAAAGGAACACTCACTGCATCTTTCCCCTTTTTGTTTTTAATGGATAGTATATTAGTGTTTTGCACCCTATTTGCAATAGAAAACATTTGAAGCCAAAATGTTGTCTTGTTATTTTTAGTATTAATATAAACAGACAAAACAACAAAAAGTAGGAACAATTAAAAAGAGGACCAACTTTATTATTGCTGTTGGCTGATGATCTTGTCTGATCAAAATACAGCAATAAGCCATGATCTAAGAACAGACTAGGATTACACAAGAGCTTTCTGGATGTGGCTGGAATGTGAGAATTCCACACTGATTGTACATGTGCTTTGAAGGATTGATCTTCTACAAAAACAAAATAGAAATAAATTACCCTTATCCATACGAAACACATTATGAGCAAGATTGGTTTTCCAAAATCCATGTTAGATGGGATTGTAGTGTCTGAATGGAAGTCTACTTTATGAAAATTATAATTATTTTGATTTTTATCCACAATCAGCTTGAAATGTTGCAAAACTCTGCAGGTGCTCGCTGTTATAACAAAACCATGGGAACAGATGGTGCAAGGTACCAGGCCAGCTCAAGGGATTAAATGTGAGGCTTTTGAAATTTAAAATTAAAGCTGGGTGATCTTGGGAAAACGTGCCTGCCAAATATGGCTGCTTAAAAAAATAAAAATAAAAAAAAAGTTATCCAAATTCTCTTGACAAGCTTATTTACATTCAAATGACTGGGAAATATTAAGTAGTTATAAAGTACTCTTGGCGGGGGTATGCCCTACCTGACCAAATTAAAATATGAAATGCTCACTTCCATTATGGTGCTAAGGCTTTGCATGCAGAGAACCCCCTATTAGGTTTAGTTTCTAACAGGAGCCAAGTTATTTGGGCAAGGTGGTACATTTTAGGTGCTAAAATAAAGATAATCTAAACACTATCTCTTTTAAATGGGCAGAGTGAAGGGTCTTGGTTGAGTCACTGATAATGAAATTAGGGCTTTACATCAATTGCTATTGACAGAAGAAATGAGAAAGTAAAGTTTCAAAAGTTAAAATGGTTACAATTAGATTCATTTATCTTAAGAAATAAACCCATGCTAAAACATACATGAATAGAAATATTTTTAAAATTTCAAAGTTGTTATACTTATTTGGGTATTCCCAGTATATTCTTTATAATAAAGTAATGAATAATGCCTTATAATGCACATTAGCACATTTGAGCAACTGCTATGTAATATGAAACTTATGTATATTAACATTAATACTCCCAATTTTTTTTGCAAGGCAAACACTATTATCTGTATTTGTAAATGTAGAAGCATTCTACACTGCTTGCCAGTAAGTTTTGAAAAATTGAGTGTAAGAATAGGTGAGTTTGGCCTCAAATACCATTTTCTTTTGTAGTTTCCCAAATATACTTGTAACTGTCATCTCATGAGGCCCCATCGAGAATACATTAGGTCAGTGCATATGTTATAATACCTGTTTTAAAGATGAAAACAACAGAATTTTTTAGAGGAACTGGGAATTACAGTATATCACAATGGTAGAGCCAGCCATAATGCATGGGTTTCTTGTGCTCTAGTTTAGTATTATTTCCACTGACTGATTTATCTGAGGATGTGGGTATATGCACTTTAGCTTTTGTCTTTTCCTCGGGAACATCTATCTTGTGGCTAAACATTATCATGTTTCTTCTTTTCTAGGTTATGGTGTTGTTCTTGATCATGGGTTAGAATTCTTTATATATTCTCTGAGAGATTTTAAGGTTTCTAAGAGGTTGACCTATACATGCAAGACATTGGTCTAGGCATTTGAGATGTAACGGGAAGTAAAACACAGACCCTGATACGAGGCTGGTCACAATCTGGTAAAATTGCATTCTATCTCAGATAATGCTGATGACTTAAATATTTGATCTCATCTAATCTCTTCAAAAATATGTTGTTAGTATCGTTATTCCTGTTTTAAATATGAAGAAATTAAAGACTCTGAAAGATTAAGTCGTTTGCCTGAAGCCACAAAGTTAAAACATGGGGATGCTGAAATTTATATACAGGTCTAATTGAATAAAGCCATAGAAAGGGAGAGAGAATATACACAATTGAAGTAAGTGAGAAAATAAGGTAGGGTGCTATAATTGGAATATAAGTAAGATAATAAATAAAAACATTCTGTTTGGGGGCAGTTCTCATTATAGGTGGTAACATTTGGGCTACATTCTTCTTGAAGGAAGGGTTTGCACCCTGGCCTAGAGAATGAATGGATCTCAGGTGGGGGAATACTAGTGTCAATAAAGCCATGAAGTCATGAAATTTCATGCCACATTGAGAGAAAAGTGGGATATGTGTTTGCAAGTCTTCCTCATGGAAATAAATAATATTATGCATATATATGGCAAATTTGAGGAAGGAGAGGTTCAAGGTCATCTATTTATCTTGGATTTTAGAAGGCTATTACAAATGTTTAGGCAAAAGATCACAGTGGAGCCACTGTACAAATTAACAATTTATCTTTGCATATATCTCGCTCAAGTACCCAACAAAATATTTCTAAAGCTACACCTTAGATTACACAGGAAGACTTGGATATATTCAGGAAAAAAATGCTTACTTTGTTTAAGATAATGTGTTATTCCTTCCTGAGGTTCTACAACGTTTTTCCTGGCTACTGTCTTCTTGGGCTCATTAACAATGAAAGCTCCACGGCTTCTTCATGAAGGACGCATTTTTTATTTCGAATTTAAAAGTCTTGTACATTGTACCTATATTTTGACTGGACAGAGAATTGACTATAAATGAAATCAATTGTGTTTTGTAAATCTTCAATGAAGGTCTATTCAGAGTAAAATATGAATTTACTCATTTTACTGTTTAGTGGATGAATTTTTCCCAGGGTCCTAGATATCAGACGCCGTTTTGTACCTGTTAATGGTGTTAAAATAGGAACACGTGTAGTGCAGATTTGGCATTCTCAACAGACCCAGAAATGGAACACTTGCACAGTTTTATGTCTCTTTACTTAGCCTCTGTTTGTCTGTAGGAATATTTCAATATTTCTAAAATTGTGGCTATATTTGCAGCAATACAAAGTATAGCTATACTAAATTGATTGGTTATTCAGTTCAATATGCGAATAGCAGCAGATAAAACCAAACACACATATATAGAATAAATTTAAAAACTATAGAATAAAATTAAAAACTATAGAATAGAATCAAGTGCAATGCATTCTGTTATTTTTACTCACTTTCCTATAGAAATATTTTTACCTTTTACCGAATCACTCATAAAATATCCTGGACATACATCGGCATTTTAGCAACCATAATTCCTCATGGACTTTGTAAGGAGAAAAGCATCTATTTCTCTTTATTCACTGAAATGCTAAAAAGCGTCAGCTCACAAGGACTTAGAGAATAATAGACTCAATGTGAAGTGGGGCAAAGATTGTGTTCAGATTGTGTTTCAAGAATTTCACTGGCATCCATTGTAATTATTACATCATGCACAAGTGTGGGACATACAGGTTTTCTGTATATTTAGAAAAGACCAAAGCTAATTACAGTTTTATAGGAACATTTGAGCACAAGGAGGAGGTGTGTACTTTTCACGCAGCCATAAACTTGGTGACCAGAGTTGTGCAAGGCTGCAGAGGCCACAACAGTTTCTTCAAAATTAAAGCCTCTTGCAAATCCAATCTTACTGGACTATGTTTGCTTGTACCTTTGTTAATGTGCTAGATAACCTATTAATTATAACCTTATTATTCATATGAAAAATATGCCCAGAGGACAATTTAATCATTTATTAAGGCACTTTATGTACTTTCCCTCACTTTCTTTCCCAAGAGTTTGTGTTCATTAACTAAATATGTTATAGTGGAAAGATTCTGGAAGGCACACTAAATTCATTGTACAGTTGGATCTCACGACCTTGGAAAAAGAGTGTTCAGGCTCCAGTAAACCAAGAAGCTGATCTGACGGTACCAGTTGCCAAAGGCGTGGGAAGACCTGATAGGGGCAGAAAAGCAGATTGATGGGGTTGTGTGCCATTGGCAGCCAATTTGGTAATAATAATTGACTGACTTTCTTATCTTCCTCCTTTCATACATGTGACCTATCTTGTGTTAGTAAAGATCTTAAATACTTTAATTAGGTGTTATAGAGATGGGATGGAGAAAAAGTCTGCGAGGATCAGACCAAACCTTTCTGATTTGCACACTGGACATGTGATTGGGATGTTTTATTTGGCAGGTACAGGCTGGCAAGCAGAACAAATTTAAATTAACTAGAAAAGGGAAAAAGGTATATTCAGGGAGCAGTTTAAATTAAAAAAGAAAAAAAGAATTCAGAGCGAAGGCCTTTGTCTCTCTCCTCGCGCTGTGTCACCGGAGCACATGTGGCTCTTTATATCAGCCTGCCCTGTAACAAAGCCAGTGTTTATTCTGGCTGATACTTGGAAAAAATGTAAGCTGCAGAGTAAAAGCATCAGGGACCATGTGAAGACATTAATTATAAATGTATCGTTCTTAAAATGTTTTTGTTCAAAACTTTACTTTCTAGGAAGATTTTCTACTTATATAAAAAAATAACTTGTCATCCAAGATTCTTTTATTTTCCAAATAGAAAGACAATGCCTTCACTACAATATATGCAGAGACAAAAATCCCATCAATACTATAACCAGGTAAAATGTTACCCAGTGTAGGAATACTACAGCACATCAGAATTATAGTTTCTAACATTTTGATACATAGTAATGATTTTGGTGTGAAAGAATATATTACTCTAAGAAAGAAAAAATACATTACGTTGGTTGCATCCAAACTTTAAAGTGTTTCTTATTTTAAATTATCCATCTCTTTTCAATTTAGAAAGAGTTTGGTTGCATTCACTCCTATTTTTGTAATATCTTAGGATTTTAAAATATCACTCTGTTTTGAAATGTAAATTAGGACACGTTGGTAGGAAAGGAATGGATTATGAGTTTTTATGGGCCAAAACTCTAATATCCAACCATATGGTTCTAATCTGAATTGGAATATTTCTTTTTTAGTGGAAATAATTGGATTTACTCTGAGTCATTGAGACATTATCAATTTAGAATTTTCAGGGAACTTAGAAAGTATCTTCATCTAGATGGGGAAATAGAGAGTTAAGTCATTTCCCTCCTATCAAGCAGCCAATGAAAAGCATAGCTGTAACATAGTCTATATAACACCTTTCTTCCACACATGTCCCCAAAATGCATGGAATACATTCCTCAACTTTAGAGGTGATTCATAGAATCAAAAGTTAGAGGAGAATAAAAGTTGTATGTCAAAGGAGCTATTTCAACCTGCAAATTAACTCAGAACAAATTGACATTAACTTTTCTTACCCCAGAGTAGAAAGAATCTTTTGCAGATTCTCTTCACTACACCATCCTAACAAATAAATCAGACTACTTTTCCTTTAAGCATCTAAATATTCACTGTGAAATAAAATAGGGTTTAAAAAGTCAAAGGACACTTGCAAATACTTATGTTTTGATATATATATTACAGAATTTACAGTCTTCATAATATGTTGTTTCAATTTCTATGGAAGTAGAATGATCTTAAAATTATTTAAGTTATATACTAACAATGACTATCTGATAACACTTAGGAGGGTCTAAATACCATGTATTTTAATGTAAAAGTTTTAGGGTTAAAAAGACCCCCACATTTATTTTATCTTGATAACAATTGCCCACCTAGTAGATTATTGTGGTCATTTTGATGCCAGGCCAGCCATGTGCACTGTATTGGCCATCATCCATTACTCTTGGGACATAAAATCTTGGGAAAAGTTTTTGATAATAAACTTAAATATGAGAAAATCAAAACAAAATCAAATGGCGCATTTCAAAATCAAATCAAGGGGAGTTCCTCTTTTAAAAGAGAAGAAAAATAAAATCCCCTTCTCTTCTCAGAAATAACTTTAAAACAAAGAAGAAAACAAGAAGCAAAGTGTGTATTCTTCCTTGACAAAACTAAGAGGTGACTATAACCTCAAACAATAATTTGTGAAGAAGCACAGCTAAATAGAAGGAAAACCAAATGAGATATGTAAAGATGCTGACAGAAGAAGTTTATGGTTTCAAATCTCAAAGTGGCAGAGCAGAATTCACTAAAAAGAGAGGTTCATAATAAAGAGTCAATCAAACAAATTGCAGCCTGGAATAATAGAATGGGTGTGTGTGAAAAGGAAGCACAGATATCAGGAATGAATTCCATGAAGGGTAAGAAAGAGAAACCCTGCATTAGGAAGAAAGAAGGTTAAACTGCCAGCATAACAGCTAAGAAAAAGTTAAAGTAGCTTGTGTCACAAGGGAACTTCCTACTATCCTGGAATATGTCCTTGGCTCCTTCTCTACATGAATCACCTCTAAACAATCTGTTCAGAAAGGACTCATTCAAAATTAATAATAATAATAATAATAATAAAGGAATGAATACAGTCTCTGTAGAATAACAATCAATAAGGAACTAGCACAATATTTATAAAGACACTGTAATGGAAAATATGAGAAAGAACTAGAGACAATGGTAAATGAAAGATACAAGTTAGGAAAACTGTTACCGAGCAGACAAAAATTGAAAGAAAAATTTTGCTCTGAGTTAAATTAAAACAAACAAACAAACAACTTAGTGAACTATTTGTCTTTATAAACTAAGAGCCCAAAGCAGATGTACAAAAGCTTAGAAGAGATATGATTTAAAACTAAAGCTCACCATGAGCTGGTAGTAATCAAGACAGAAGAGAAAGAGGAAAAAAAATGTGTGAAGAAAGGAAGTCCATAGAGAAAGCAGTTCAAAGGAAATTTTCATTTTTGAAAATAAAACAAAAACAATAAACAACAGTTAAGGCACAGTACTGAGGAGTTAAAAGAATTTTTAAATAAACTGCAAATGAACAAAGGTTTCTAACAGATTAGAGAAAGTGTATGTATATAGTCAGAAAAAATGGCTAACATATTTGATGTTCATGAGGATGAGAAACAGAAAGAGAAAAGAATAAAATGTTACCAAAAATTTGAGAAAATCTGAATCTACAAATTAAAATGGCATATCTTATCCTAGGAAATGCAAAACAATCAATACCCAGACATAGTCTAGTAATATTAATTAGTCTAAGCAGCAGCATTATCAATCTTTGGCATGTCACATGGAAATAAAAAGCAACCATCTCCTAAACAGCTTTTGAGACAATGAAGAAATCAATCCAATATTTTAAAAATGTCTAAAAATAATGATAACATAAACTTGCACATCAGAACTCTGTCAATTAAAGCAACACTCAAAGGAAAATTAATGCTTTAAATATTTATATTAATATAAAAGTAAGAACAAAAATAAGGTAAGGCTCAATAAAGAAGTTAGAAGAATGAAACCAAAATAAACCTTAAGAATCATAGGAACAAATCAGTAAAGAGGAAAGCAGAGATTAATATTATATATAGATAAATTTAATAATGAATCTAATAACTTTTCCTCTCCAAAAGAACCAATGAAATATAAACATTTAGCTTACCTAATCAAAAATAAACTGACAAAAATACATGTACATAAAATTAGAGATGGCACTCAAGGAAAAAAGATAGAGGAAATTAATATAAATAAGCAATACTTAAGTGTAAATTCAGAAAAAATAAAAAAGAAAATCTAAATAGACCACCATTGTAAAAATAGAGGTTGTAGTCAAAGAGCTACCCTCAAATGAGTACCAAGCCAATTTACTTTCACAGAGAAATTATACTAAACCATTAAAAGTCAAAACTCAGGTGAATCAGCTGTTTGAGGATATATGGGGGAAAAATTCATATTTTCACATTGCATTAATATAACTGACATAAATTACAAGCAAAAGAGCATACAAAACAATCATATAAAATATTGGTATTATAAAAACCCTGAATAAAGTACAGCAAATAGAATTTAATAGTAGAGTTAGGCCCCTACCTCAACATATACCACAAGATGGGTTACATTTTTCAAACAAACAAAAATCTATATAAGGACTCTAAGAAGACATGCTGGATTTTAAAAATAATCTCATGGTGTTTCTATTTATAAAACAAAACTCAGAAGACATAAAAAAATTGATAACTAGAAATACCTGAACAAATGAAATATTTTGCATGGCAAGATACATAATAAATAAAAGCAAATACAACATTGTAACTTAAACAATATACACATTTCCATTTTCTTAATATAAAAATAAAGTATATAAATAAAAAGATCAATAGCACAATAAAATATCTTATAACTAGTTAATGAAAAAAATACAAATGATCTTATAAAAAGTTGTTTAAAAATCACTTACAATGAGATAAATCCAAAATAAAATTTTGAGAACCATTCTTCATCTACAGGTGGGCCAAGATCAAAAGGTCTGCTGTGAGAGATTACAATCTTCTTTAAAGAATACTACATTTTAAATTTTAAATGGACATACTCTGACCCAGTAATTCTACTAGAAGGAATTTATCCTAATATTGTTGTCACACATTTATAAACGATTTTTCTCCTTTGAGATTTATGCAATATTGTTTGTACCAGCTCAGGAAAGACTAAAGAAACTTTTTCTCATTTGTTTGTTGGGGTTGTTTTTTTTTTTTTGTTTTTTTGTTTTGTTTTGTTTTGTTTTGTTTTTTTCCCGTATTATTCTGAACATTCACGAATGATGGTTGTTTCTGAAAGGAAGTTGTGATACTGGGTACCTTAGATTGAGTTATCTTAGAAATAGATGTTGAGACAACAAAGAGCAAAAAGTGTTCTTGGGTGTCGGTATGTGTAAGGGAGTAAAGATCAGTGGGAAATTGCAGTCTAGTCACAGAAATGACAGAGGCTTACACTGATTCCACAGGAAACTCTGGAGCTCAGATGGCCCCTCAGATTTTCCTTGCTTGATGCAAGAGGATAGAGCTGGGTCTTTACAGCCTTGGCCTCAACAAAACAAATGCAGTGAATGACAAGGATAATTGAGAGATAATTGTCAGTCAGAGAAATATATAAAAATCACCACACATTTTTTTAAATTGGGTTATTTGGTTTTCTTTGGTGTTGAGTTGTATATGTCTATATAGTTTGCCTATTAACCCCTTATCAAGTATATCATTTGCAAATATCTTCTCCCATTTGGAGGGTTGCTTTTGTTTTGTGGGTGGTTTCCTTTACTATGAAAACATTTTTATTTTGGGGTAGACCCAATAGTTGAATTTTGCTTTTGTCTCCCTTGCCAAAAATGCAAGAATCAACAGGTATTGGCAAGGATGTGAAGAAATAGGAACCTTTGTGCACTGTTGGTAGAAATGTAAAATGGTACAACCATTGTGGAAAACAGTATGAAGTTTCCTCAAAAAAAAATTAAAAGTAGAATCACAATGTGACCCAGTAATTCTACTACTGAGTATTTACCCAATGAATACAAAAACATCAATTCAGAAAGATATATGCACACCTATGTTCCTTGCAGCATTCTTTATAATAGCCAAATTATGGAAGCAACCCAAGTGTCCATCAATAGTTGAATGGATAAAGAAGATGCTGTGTATATATTACCCAATCATAAAGAAAAAGAATGAAATCATGCCATAAGCAACAATATGGTTGGATCTAGAGGGTATAATGTTAAGTGAAATAGGTCAATAAGAAAAAGACAAATACTATGTGATTTCATTCATATGTGAATTTTAAGAAACAAAACAAATGAATGAGAAAAAAACTATAAGCAAAACAAACTCTTAAATACAGAGAACAAATATGGTTGCAGAGGGGCAGTGGGTGGGGGATGGGTGAAGTAAGTGAAGGGAAGTAAGAGTACACTTATCTTGAGGAGCCCTGAGCAATGTATGGAATTGTTGACTCATTGTATTGTACACCTGAAACTAATATAGCACTGTATGTTAATTATTTTTGAATTAAAAAATAAATAAATGAAAAATTTTAAAGAATCATCTGCAAAAGACCATTTCCCCCAAGCTGTTCCACAATTTTCTAGTCTATGCAAAATCATGGTGGGGAAGAAGATGGGGAGTTCTATTTAATAACAAGTAGAACATCATCTGAATGAAGTACTATGTTAACAGTGAACAATCTGCTTACTTCATGAACTGACAATTGCTGAGCTTCAGCCTACAAAGGGACATAATAACAAGGACAATCAATTCAACCATGCCTCATATCCCTGTCTTCTGTGGCCACTGGCCAAAATGCTATCCCCCTCCCCCACCATCAGTAATAATCTTTCCCATACTTCTTTGTGTTGCTTCTTTCTGAGTTTTCCACTGCCTACATTTCTCCCAAACCTTTCATCTCCAATTCCTCAATCTCCTGTTTCAGTCTATCTATACAAAAACTCCCACTCATCCTCAGTCTTCTTGGGTGCCTGGGTGACTCAGTTGGTTAAGTGTCTGCCTTTGGTCCTGGGACTGAGCCCCGCATCCAGCACCCTGCCCAGCAGGGAGTCTACTTCTCCCTCTCCCTATGACCCCCATCCCCCGACTCATGCTCTCACTTGCTCTCTCTGTCTCTCTCAAATGAATAAATAAAAATCTTTTTAAAAAGAAACATTTCTTCTACCTCCTTAAACTTAATAGGAATGCTTCACATTTTAAGCACCACACTGCCCCAGCAGCCTTTGTGTGTAGGTGCAGCTTTTTTTTTTTTTTCACATGTAACACATGGACATGAATACAATTATACAACCAGGTAGCCATCTGAAACAAAATAAATATCTCATTCTCCCCGTTGTCTCTTTTGTGGAGGGGAACATCTGCAGCATTGCTTTTTCACCTGTGCAAAACCCTCCCTCCCATTTTGAGCTTCAAGTCATGTAGCTGTAACATGTACTTTCCCATTTGTACTCTTTCTTCAATATCCTAGATGATCTGAACATTAATATGTTGGATTTTATGTACACTAAGGCAAAAACACCCATTTCCAGAAAAGAGAGAAGGCAGAAAGGGCTACCTCCGTTCCTGACTTTATAGTTCTTGAGTTGAATTCCTTGAGAGGTCTAGCTATCTTGGCAGCCCTTAGATTCTGTTAAAAAGTGTTGGATTTCTTCCAGTTAATTATTTTTAGTTCTTGGGTGAAAAATACTTGTCATAGTGAAAAACACACCGGCTGCTTGGGAGTCAAAATAACTGAGTTTGTTCAACTTTTTACTTGAATCCTGTTGAGCAAATTTCTTTGTATTTAGGTCTCAGTTTTTCATCATTGGCCCCCTTAAGGACAGTATGGTGCAGTGGATAGAGCCCTGAATTTATGGTCAATGACCAGGTTCTTTCTCCTGCTGTTACTTAATTATCCATTTCATCTTAAGAAAGTCATTTAACCTCCAAAACCTTAATTTTCTCCTATTGGTGATGACTCAAGGGAGTCATCAAAGCAAGTAGTCAAAGGATTTAATGAAGAAAGAAAGAAGAAATAAAGAGAGAGAGAGAGAAGAAAGAAAGAAAGAAAGAAAGAAAGAAAGAAAGAAAGAAAGAAAGAAAGAAAAAAAGAGAAAAAGAAAGAGAGGGGGGAGGGAGGGAAGGAAGGAAGGAAGGAAGGAAGGAAGGAAGGAAGGAAGGAAGGAAGGAAGGAAGGAAGAAGGAAGGAAGGAAGGAAGGAAGGAAGGAAGGAAGGAAGGAAGGAAGGAAGGAAGGAAAGAAGGAAGGAAGGAAGGAAGAAAGGAGGAAAGAAAAAGAAAGGAAGAAAACTGATACTCAATTAGAACTTGACCATATGATTATGGACAATTATTTAGCCTTGTTAGATCTTATCTATTGGATAATCTGTTTTCACACTTCTTTTTCAAACCAGGGAAACCCTTTAAATGAAACCTGAGTGGGACCCCATTTCTAAAACTAACGTTTATCATTATAGGGTAGTGTCATAACATTCAAGTGTTATTGAATGATGTCAGAAATGATGTCACCTCCTGCATACATTAACAAATTAGCAATGGCAAATATTATTCCATAAGACCATATAGTTCAAACGGTACAATAGCATGTTTTTTTCAATTCTTTACACAGTAAATTCCCCTAGGCATAAACCGAATTCTTCTCTGTAATAAAGCTATAGCATATTAATAAATTATGATTTATTGAAGTATGCTTCCTGTGAAATAGTTTGTTCATTATTGTCTTAGTGAAAATATTCCATTCTTCCGACTTCCTATAGAAGTGTTAGGATAAAGAAACTATAACACATATGTGTATATATTTTTTAATCTCTGCAATGATATTAAATACATAGATATATAAGTAGATACAGATATATGCTACTGTTATAAGCATGAAAAAGTTGCTTTCTGTCTTCTTTCTGGAACCATGCATAATTTTTTACTCATGTCCTTTCAAGCTCCATTTAAAAATCTGTGTTGGTTATACAAATATGTATTTTAAAATATTAGCAACCTCTTTATCTTACCTGAATCTGTTGGAATTATTAATTGATCCACCAAAGCTTCCTTATTCACCAAACATACAGTTAACATTTAAGTCTTTTAACAGTAGTTTCTAGTTGCTTGTAGATGTTTTATTCAATAATAAGGATTATATTGTGTTTAATCCTATGAAAAGATACTGTAATTAATTGGCAAATTGCTGCGGCATTGGTAAGTATTTTAAACCTTAATTACTTCTTCCTTTTGCTTTCTGCTTCAGATCTTCAGTTAGGAAAGTCTGGCACACACACACTTAAATAAAAAAATGAAAGAGCATTTAGTCGAAGAACCAAAATGTTAATACTGAAGTTTCTTTATTTTACAGATATTCAAAGTCTAAATTGTCTGGTTCTTTCTAAAGTTCTAAATTAATGGCTAGGACAAAGAGAGGCTTAATTTGTGGGAAAGAAATCTCAGATGCAAAGAACTTACTTATTCTTTTAAGCTCCGAAGAAATGTAGTGCATTTATCAGCTTTGAGTGGATATCATTGTGTTTATAACAGAGTGGAGGCACCATGCAATTTTGCTCCTGAAATTGGTTTATATAGATGACTGGTTGCTGTGAAGTGTGTGTCAGAGTTCCATGCAGCTGTTATGAAGTAGTACAATTGTCATCGCTTCTTACATGGTTGTTGAGAAGAGCTTGAGAGCCCAGCTCAGTCAGCTGTTGAATAGATAACCCAACACAGTTAACGTGGCATACATTGTAAAGAATTACATGCCTGCTACAATGAGCTTTGGGCCTTTGGTCTAGATAATAATCCTGGTGGGTGTACCACGTGTAGTGGCTGTCTGATCATTCAGATATAACTGACGAAACATAAAGAAAAATGTCAGTCGACTGAAAGAAAAATGCCGCTGCAAGTTTGTTTAAGGTTCATGTAAACGGCTATGTGTATTTTTTAACCCCAAGTCTGCCAAGAACTTGACTGCCATGTTCAATGTCTCACGAGGAAATGCAGGATCTGGAGATGATGACCTATTTAAGGCTGCATTTAAATACGCTGGTGTGCATGAGAGCCCTGTCTATTGCTTTTGGTTACAGAGATGAGCATTTCTGTTTCATAGGAAATGAAACCTTTTTGAAAAACAACTACATGTACAACAAATAAATAAAGCAAAACTAGAAAAGATAATTATTGACAACTTTTGAGTAATGATGGCATTTCATTTGTTTTCCAAAAAACAATCAGAATGGCAATGTGGATATTTTGAGTGATTATTAATTAAAATGAAATTAGAAAGTGTGAAGAAATACCACTGTTTGCCATTTAAGCATAGACACAAACACTGGGATAATTAACATGTTAAAATAATGTTCTTGAAACCCAGAGGGGATGAAAACAACTGAAGTTATAGGATTTCGAACTTAATGCTTCTATTTTTTTCCATTCCCTAACTTGTGTTTCTGGACTCGGTTGTCGCAGCCCATATGGCATGTCTCAAACATGGCTGGAATTAGGACTGCTTTGATTCCTATGCTCATTGGGAGGATTTATGGATATAACATCTGCTTAAACTTGGAGATTTTTTTTCATATCTGGTAATTTATATCTTCAAAACTCATCATTTTTTCTCTTTAACATCCGTAAATATAACTGATTTATCAGCAGATAATTGCAAATAAAAAAAATAACATCCTGGTTTTCTTTAAATGACCCACATAATAGGAAATGGTTTTACAACATAAGCTAATTTCAGGTTCTTATTATTTGTAGCTAGATTCTACAAATATGTTTTTATAGTTTACTTTCAAACACACTTAGGGATACTTAAGTGTTAGTAGTATATTCTGAAAACAAGAAAATTCATTTAGTCATTTCCCCAGATCTCATATTGAAGCTGGAAAGAAATTTTCTATCTTTCAGCTCAACCTCTTACAAGAAGCATGAAACACAATTTGTATGACTCATTTTTTTATAATGATAGTATGAGAAATATTTCAAACAATATACCATATACCATTCAAAATTTGTTTGTTTTAACTTCTATTTTTATTACTTACCTTTCTGGGAGTTGTCTTCTGTTGAACACATTACTTAAATCTGTGTCTCTCAAAAAACTCTCTAGGCACAAAGTACATCAGTCTCTTGATACAAAATTGCAGTTTTAGGCTTAATAACCTGCATTGTTCTTCAAGATCCTTTATATACACATTAAAATCAGAGGATATTTTTATATAATATTAAAGCATATTATGAACTTGTAAGGAATATTTGTAGATCCATTAAAATCCAGTTTTCTGTGATGATCATTTTTACAGTGATATTTTGTCATTAGGCCACCCAAGAAAAACGAACAACTCACACCCAATTAATTATGACTTTTCCCATATATTCACCTCTCAATAAATAAACTCTTCAAATGCTATCTTTGTTTATTCCTGAAAGATCTTAAACTACGAGAATACCTGAACAATAAACAAATGATATTATTCTCTGTCCTACTCTTTGTGGTGTGGATTTAAAATTTCCAAAATAAAAATGTTTAAACACTTTGTATTAAAAAAAATGGAAATAAGGAAGACTTAACATGGCCACAATTGTTTTCCATTTCCTCCCATCAAAAGTGAATCCATTTCCCAAGCTCTTAAATCTAGACTGGTCTTTGAAGTAGCTTTGATCAGGGAATGAAACAGAAATGCCTTTATGAGACTTTTGAATAAAAGCCTCTAAAGTTTCAAAGTTTCCACACTTTTGTTCTTGGGACACCACTGCCACTTCAGATGGAACCTGGTCTATCCTGCTAGAGAGGCTATATGGTGAAGATTCTAGGCATTGTATCTGACAGACCAAGTTACCACTAGACTCATGAGTGAGGCCATCTTGGAATGTCCATCTCTGGTCAGACCTCCAGGTGACTGCTTCCGCATGAGTAATACTAAGCAAGGGCAGAAAAATCACCCAGTGGATCCAGCCCAAACTATAGTCATGAATAGCTAAATGATCATTATTTTTAAGCCACTAAGGTTTGGTTGGTTTGTTATATGACAAGATAACTAAAACAGATGATGATTTTCAGATGATTTCTTTCTTTTTGTTTTTTAAAAAACTATTTATGTGTTTATGTTAGAAGAGAGAAAGAAAGAGAGAGCACAATTGAGCACAAGTGGGGGAGGGGCAGAGGAAGAGAGTGGGAGAGAGAATCTCAAGTAGACTCCATGTCCAACGTGGAATCCCATGATGCAGGGCTCGATCCGATGACACAGATATCATGACCTGAACCAAAACCAAGAGTTGGTCACTTACCTGAGTGAGCCACACAGACACCCCAACTGATGATTTCTTTCTCTGAGAAACATTTTTGTATAAATGGCAGCACTATAATAGTAGCAATTTCAATCTCAAGATATTAAGTTCTTGTTCAACAACGCTCACTCTCAATGCAAGAACCTAAGAACAGTGTATACTATTTGTGGTTGAAGAAACAAACTCAGAAATATTTGTCTCTGTATTATCAGATAAACCATCTGAATAATGAAAATTTTATGCATACTTGAAAAATACTTGTTTTTGTTTTGTCTAAATGAAAACAAATGTGCTATCCCCCCCCCCCCCATATGAACTGGTTAGCTTTTTAATACATTGACTATGTTTCGTTACTTGGAGGAAGAAAATTCATCCTCCTCTTGATATAATGGGATTGCTGACTGTCTCAACTTGATGATCATTCCTACAGAAGACATATTTCTTGGATATATTAGAGCTAGTCAGCACCACCCAGTAAGGAAAAGATGGCATTTTTAATATTAATTCTTATTTTAAAAAGATATTAAAATGGCATAGTTTGGCTGACCCAGGAGCTAGCTAACAAATTGTTTGTGAAAATATGCCACTTGGTGGTAAATATACAGATTGACAGTGATTTTTATAGAGATATTTCATCTATTCAAGCCTGGCTGCATTTCTGAGCAGTAGGAGTAAGTTATAGTCTAAAAATATAATACATTTCTGTCCTTCCTTTGAGACAGATATATTGGACATTTATGAGTTTGAGTTACTAGTTTCTTTTCCTCACCCATCACTTCTTTGAAAACTGAAACAACTTAATGAGGAGATTTCTCTTTGAGAGTTACTGCCAAAATTTTATTTCAATGGGAAATGCCAGTAACATCCTGCCCAAGATCAACATATTCCTATGTGAGAGGCCAAGCTCATACTTTGAAGCCCATAGCTTGATAGGCATTACCTGATGTAAACCCACTTTTCACAGAATAAGCAAGTAAGAAGCAAATTTAGGGAACAAGTAGGCTCATTACTATTAGGGTCTCCCTGGTTCTAGACCCTTCAGATGACAAAAACAGAAATTATTCTGCATACTAACTCAGATTCATACACACACACACATGCACACAAACACACATTCCTATATGTAATTGTATGCATCTAGATTAAACTAAGAACGAGTTCATACTGAAGTCTCTAATTCTAATCCATGACCATGTAAATCAGTCTAGCCTTTTCCCCTTGCTTATCTGTACATACTACTCCAAAAATGAGAAAACTGGCTCCCACTACAGGCTACCCATTTATTTCATTATTCAATCCCAGTATACATATGTGGACATATCAGAATTGTTCATCCATAACTGTGGGAAACAATTTTATCAACTATGCTACAATGTTAATATGCAACCCTCCCGTTGTAAGTATTAGAAGTATTTTTTTCACCTACAGAATATCTGCAGAGATTTGTGGAAACCCTCAGCTACACAGAACTTCATAGAATATTTAGCATTGCTTGTCCTCACTCAAATATGACGTTAGTGCCTTTCATCAATAGAACAAGTAACTCTACAAATCTAAACAATTGCATCCTATTGACAACCACTGGCCTACTAGAAAGCCAATATTAATAAAATAAATAAAACTCCCTTTAAGAAAGCATAGGCAAATTTTGCACAATATAGTTGCTATAAATGTGTATAGACAGAATGTTTATATTCTGGCAATGTTCCATAGATTTCCCTTGGCGCAGTCTTCAGTGGTCCTAAGAACACCTAGAGTTAAAACATTGAGTCTGGTGTTTGGGTCTCAAACACATGGGAAAGAAAATCTGCCAAAGAATGAAAAATATATTTTAAAAATATTTTAAATGTTTTTTAGACTTTTTTTATTTGGGGAATAAAGAGCATACTACTAAGAGGGTATGAGGGTAAATTTTGGGGCTCAATTAAAAAAGAAGTACTTTCCACTTAAGGAGAATTTCCTTCTTCCTTATGGAAGCAAGTCTGCATTTGGAGCCTTGTGTGGTTTTCAGGTAACTTTACTCTACTTCACAGCTAAAGTCCCTGTCCTAATAAGAACTGATAGAAATGATTTTTGAAAACAACTACAAAAGCACTGGAATTGAGAAAGTTTGAATCATACTCAAAATTAAGGAGTTTATGGTGACATATAAGGATAATGCTGTTATTAGAGAACAATTTTTACAAATTAGTAAGTAAAATATGAATATTTGGGTTTTTGATTTTTGGGTTTTTTGTTTGTTTGTTTGTTTTGGTCTCCTGATATCTTGCAGTAGGGCAACGTGTACAGTCATTTCAAAAGTCTTAGTGATTTTTGTTGAGTACATACTTACTTTATTTTTCCATTGTATTACTTATTTCCATTCTTATTCATTGGGTAATCTCAAAAAGTACATGACTTCTACTATTACACCTGTAAACTAAATATTCTCTAGTACAAATTGCAGATCTCATTCACTTTCTCCAATCTATAGACCCAATGGCATATAAACCCGAATATCCCAGACTTTCTCATTGTTTTCAAATGAACAAATCAGCTTCTTATTTTGAACCACAGGACCTCATGAGATTCTTCTTCTAGAATTCAGCCATCCATATTTTCTGCCTGAGAGACTTCAGATAAACAACCAGAAGTCATCCTTGACATTTTCCTTTTCTTCACACTTTTTATCTAACAGATAACAATTGCAGTCAAGTTTAGCTCTTAATATATCTCATATCTGCTTGCTCTTCTGTATCTCTACCACTATTGCTTCACTTTAAGCCTTCATCATCTATATCTGGAGTATTGACATAGATGCTTGGTAAGTTCCCCTCACTGTAGTCTCACTTACTTTAAATTCCAATTCATCTAACCTAATCTGATCTTTTAAAAATGAAAATCTGGTCATGTTTCTCTTATTCTTAACGTTTTTCATGATTACCCCATAGTTCAGTGATAACCGAGAATTCTACGATTTGTTTCATTTCTGTAAATCTAGCCTCCACCCCCAGCTACCTCCTGAATAAAGAAACTAATTCCCTGTCTCTCAATTAGCCATGTGGTATAGTCATGGCTTTGGATATGCTCTACATTGTGCTTGGTATACTTTGTCTTTTCCTTGGTCTGTCTGGTGATCTTCTATTAATTTCTTTACTAACTAACATGGGGATATTCATTATTCTCTGGTCGTTATATCAGTAATCCATGGTCATAGTAATGCTGTATAAAAAACAAACACAGTACCTCAGTGGCAGTGACAGCAAAGTAAGGCATTTAGATGGCTCTGCTGATCTTGGCTGGGTTTACTTGTATGTCTGAATGTCAGCTGATAGCTAGCTAATGTAGGCAGGCCTCGACTGGGAAGATTAGCACAGTTTAGCTCTGCAGGTGCTACTCATCCTGGATTAGCCTGGGCATGTTTTCACAACAACAATAGAGGTACAAGTAAGGGCAAATGAAAACACCCTAACTTTTTGAGATTTAGGTTCAGAAATGGCACACGGTTACCTTAACTCATTCAACTGGCCAAATGAGTTGCATGAAATAAGGAAGCATACTTCACATTCATGGGAAGAAATCTAGAAGCATGTAGATTCAGAGAAGGGCGAAAAATTGAAACCATTAATATAATGGTCCAACCATACCTCTTTAGAGCATTTTCATATTTTATTAAAATTATTTTTACACGCTTTTTATTGCATATTCTTTAACATAAAGGTCATGTCTTTTTAGCTCTCTATTTCACATATACCTAATAATTCTTAATAGGTAATTATTAAATAATAGGTCACCATAATTTAATGAAAATCAAATACATAAAAACATACAAAATATGTATTTTATGTTACTTATGACATTTAATGAAGAACATATGTAATATAACTTTATAAATATGTGAATGTTTTTCTATTTGCTAAAATAAAATTTTAAAAAATACTAAAAATCCTATATCTAAAGAGTGATAGCATTTTTATAGAGCAATCATAAATATAAATATTAAATATATAACATTATAACAACTAAGTAATTTGTATGGCAACAGTTCATACGTCCCAGAGAGATGATTATAATTTTTTTATTTGGTTTAGTGGGAAACTATAGCTATAAATTTGTGTTCACAAAGCTTAATACTATGAAAAACAGATAATTTGTTCATATATTTTCATTGCTTTTATTTCTTAGCTTTGCTGTATACTGTAATGTATGAATAAAATAAGTCACTGCTAAAAGAATTTGTTACTCATTTTGTATGTAATTTGGTTTATAAAAAGGGCACATTATGAAAGAATATTAGAATACCTAGACTTTTTGCCCTGATTTCCTCTTGTCTCACTACTCACCCTCCAGAACTTTCTGTAGATGAGTGTTTTTGTCTTCTTTTTAGAGTTAGATAAATGGACATACTTTGGAAATTTCCTCATAATTTCAAAGTCTCATTGGCTATGAAATTCAATAGGATTGTTTGATATTCTTTAGATATATTTAGATCAATTAATAGAAGCTGCTTTGACTGCTGTTTCAAAGCTAGCCTTGGGAAGTTTGTGCCCAACTGGGAAATTTCCACAGTAATGGAGTATGAATTGTTAAGAAACTTTTAGAAAATGAATGTAATTTGCACAGCTAAAATGCCCATATTTTAAAAACTTCTTTATGACATCTCTGCTACAGAAAGTAAAGGTTTTTTTTTTTTTGCTTTGTTGTTTTGTTTTGCTTTGTTTTGTTTTGTTTGCAGTTGCTCCAAACTGCAATCATCACGTAATAATGTCAAGTTGTGGTTATTAATATTTCTTTTCCTTTTTTTAACTTCTATATTGATTAGCTTTTTTCACTGGCTGTAAATATCTTTTGGCTTAAAAATAAGAATAATAAAATAATGTATTTTGTTACAAGATCTCATTATAATTGTTTAGAGTTGAAACTATAGAAGAATCACGATATGGAATATTAAAGAATAGTTTCCGATTTATGAGATTCACTCCTGATTAAAAATGACAACTAATAAGAGCTTATTACTTGGTTTCCTCATCCCTTCCCCCATTATACTTTATTGTTCTTCTTTTTGTTGTATATTATGACCTTTAAACAAGTTTCCTCATATTGTTAATTTGTGGTCTTGTCCTTTAAATTAAGGCACTTCGATGAAATTTGTTTACTAAAATTTCAATAGCATGCTAATTGTTATGATCCATCATGTATTTTCAAAGTTTAGCTAAGATCCCAAGCTTGACCCGCATTTACTTATCCCTGAATCATTTAGGTGATCTTTGTGGACAGATATATTGAGCATTACTGATATGAGATCCTGGGCCTTGAAAATGTTCATTTTGAGCCCTGAATTTCTCTAACCTGATGCTTTTAAATTTTAAACCCATCTAATTTCTCTTTCTGGTAGTTCATTATTACTGTATAGAAACTCAACAGATTTTTGTGCATTGATTTTGTATCCTGCAACTTTACTGAATTCGTTACTTTTAACAGTGTTTGACGGAGTTAGGTTTTTTTATTTGTGTATCATGGCATCTACAAATAGTGGCTAGTGCCAGTTTTACTTCTTCTTTCCAATTGGGTACTTTTTTATTTCTTTTTCCTGCTTAATCACTCTTGCTAAGATTTCCAATACTATGTTGAATAAAAGTAGCAAGAGTCTTACTCCTGAATTAGAGCTTTTCACCATTGAATATGATGTTAGCTGTAGGGTTTGTCATATACCACCTTTATTATTTTAAGGTATGTTCCCTTTATTCCCACTTTATTGAGAGTCTACCGTAAGTGGATGTTGAATTTTGTCAAATGTTTTTCTCTGTATCTTTTGAGATGATCTTATGATTTTTATTCTTCATTTTATTAATGTGGTGTATCACATTGACTGATTTGCAGATGCTCAGCCAACCCTGTATTTCTGGAATAAATCCTTTGAGCATAGTGTATGATCCTTTTAGTGTATTGCTGAGTTTGGTTTGCTGATATTTTGTTGAGTATTTTTGTCTATTTTTATCAGGGATATTGGCTGTAATTTTCTTTTCTTGTGACATCTGTGTCAGATTTTGGTATCAGGATAATTCTGGCCTCATAAAATGAGTTTGAAGTGTTCCCCCCTCTTGTATTTTTTAAAAGACTTTGAGAAGGATAGTTATTAAATCTTCTTTGAATGTTTGGTAGAATTCTCCAGTAAAACGTGTGTTTCTGGACTTTTGCTTGTTGGGAGATTTTTAATTATTGATTAAATCTCCTTACTAATACTAGATCTGTTTAGATTCAGTATTTGTAGGTTGTATATTTCTAGAAACTTATACATTTCTTCCAGGTTGTTTAATTTGTTGTCATATAATTGTTCATAGTAGTGTTTTATGATACCTTATATTTCTATGCTGTTAGTTGTACCTTCTCTTTTATTTTTGATTTTATTTATTTGAGCCCTTTCTCTCTCTCTCACTCTTTTTTTTTTCCTGGTGAGTCTAGCTAAAGATTTGTCAATTGTTTATTTTTCCAAAGAACCAGCTCTTGGTTTCATTGATCTCTTCTATTGTCTTTTTGGTTTCTATTTCACTTATTTCTTCTCTAATCTTTGTTATTTCCTTTTACAAACTTTGTGTTTTGTGTGTTCTTTTTCCAGTTTCTTGAGATGTTAAGACAGATTGCTTATTTGAGACTTTTCTTGTTTCTTGATGTAGAAATTTATTGCTATGAACTTCCCTCTTAAAACTGCTTTTGCTGCATCCCATAAATTTTGGTATGTTTTACTTTCATTTTCATTTGTTTCAAGTTATTTTCTTTCTGATTTCTCTTTTGATTTTCTATTTGACCCATTGGTTGTTTAGTAGCATGTTGTTTAATCTCCACATATGTGTGAATTATCCAGTTTCCTTTTGTAATTAATACATAGTTTCATATCATTGTAGTTGAAAAGATGCTTAATATGATTTCAATCCTTTTAAACTTGTTAAGACTTCTTTTGTGACCTAACATATGATCTATATTGGAAAATGTTCCATATGCACTTGAGAAAAATATGTATTTTGTGGGGTTTTGTTGTGGTTTTCTGTAAATATTAATGAAGCCCATTATCTCCAAATCTCCAAAATTAAAGATATGGAGAGGAGAGAGTTATCAAAAACCAAATACATCTCCCAAAAGCATTTGGAGGAAAAATATTATATTTGGAAGAAATAGATGAGAATGTGCATTCTGAAGGCCAGACATGTATACCTAACCCTCTAAAAGAAACAAAACAAAATCAAAAACCTGAAACCATGTAATTCCTCTGACTCTACTTTTTTTTTAAGATTTTATTTATTTATTTGTTTGACAGAGAGAGCGAGAGAGCACAAGCACAGGGAACAGCAGAAGGAGAGGGAGAAGCAGGCTCCCCACTGAGCAGGGAGCCCGATGCGGGGCTCGATCCCAGGACCCTGGGATCATGACCTGAGCTGAAGGCAGACACTTAACCATCTGAGCCACCCAGGTGCCCCTCTCTGACTCTACTCTTGAACTGAGAAACCCTTTTAGGTACATATCATGAAAAGCTAAAACCAAAGTTCAGGCAAGAGATGCAACTGGATAGTAGTAGAAAGGGAGAGACCACAAATTAAGGCTTGAGAATGAATGTGGGAGAATTTGCAGAATGGCCCAGGGCAGAGGTCTGTGGGCTGTGCAGGGCTTTGTCTTAGAATATTTATGACTCTGTGTTGATAAGTAAGTTGGAGAGGACCCAAATGATAAGTGTTTTTCTTTTTTTAATCTTTAATTCATCTGACTTAATAGTGTTAATAAATGATAGGCTAATACTTTTCTCACCAAAAAGGCCCAGTAGAATTAACTATTATTTTTCTAAAGTTTTCTGTGTATTAAAGATTTTGTACCCATTAACTATTTAATTTTTAAAACAATCTTATGAAGTATGCATTATTATTATCATCATCCTTATTTTGCTTAGGAGAACACAGCTAATTAACTTGTCCACTGTTACCCAATTAACCCAAGATAGGGCTAAGATTTGAACCTAGAAAAATCTAGCTTCCAAACCCCTCTGCTCTTGGAAATGTCTTCCCTTCCCTCCTACATAACACATTCTTCAAACTGTTATTAAGTTTTAGGATTGATGACTATGTCTTTTTCACCACCCAAACCCCTTTTCTTTCTGTACAGTAGACACTAGCTGAGAGGTTAGGAGGAAGCATTCTAATTAAACTTATTCATATTAATGTAGAGAGTGTTAGTCACTAAACCTTCCCCAAGGTGTTTTCATTTTTAAAGAGGATACTTATTAAAACAAATTAATCTATCATTGGTGAAACACCCATTGTATAAAACCAGAAAACAAAATAGTTTAGGAATGTGAGATGAAAATATTTTTGAGCAGAGGGGCCACCCATGAAGCAAATAGATCTGCACCTTCTCTAAATAACTCCTTCCTTATATAGTTGCTTTGATTCTGCCTGTTACAACCCAAATTTTTGTGTTTTGGCTTGTTGCTTTTTCACCGCTTTCTCAATAGCAATAAGAGTGGGGATTCTTGAGAAACAATGGAAAAAGTAGAGGCAATGAAGTGTGCAAAGAAAATAAAGTAGATGGAAAGATAAATAGCCTATTTGAGGAAAATGCATATACAGCCTATGGAGGACTGGGAGAAAATACATGTACATTTATCAATTTATTAGAATTTATTGATATCAGTAATCCTTAACTATCTTACAGAACATAAGTTATTTTAGCACCTTCAATGATAACTCAGTGTACATTCTTTTTTTTCTTTTAAAGATTTTACTTATTTATTTGACAGAGAGCAAGAGAGCACAAACAGGGGGAACAGTAAAGGGACAGGGAGAAGCAAGGAGCCCAATGCAAGACTCGATCCCAGGACCCTGGGATGATGACCTGAGCTGAAAGCAGATACTTAAGCATCCGAATCACCAAGGCATCCCTCGGTGTACATTCTTAAAATCATAAACATGTATACCCTCTTTGAAATTCTCATTAAAACAATGAAATACAAGGTACAAACTCACTAATTTCAATGAACAACTAGGATAAATTATATTAAATTAAGCCAATCAATATCACTGCAAAGATAAACCAACACTTTAATCCTGAGATATTTTAGAGTCCAGCCTATTTTCAAGTGATTGCTTCTGCATGTATATTTCCTTCTACTTGTTTAAATATAATCCCTGAAATCTTCTTCGCTTATTTGTAATAAGCTTAGGGGGAAAAAAAAGTCCAAAATAGTCATCTCAATATAGATTTTACAGAGTCATCTTCTAGCAAAACTGTAGTTAAATAATTATATGGCAGACAATGATCCATTCTTTCTTTGCCTTCAAAAGTTCCAGGCAAGATCTTTCTAATCAATGGAAAGCTTTTAGCAGCATCAACTTTATTGACATTTGCCAAACATGAAAGATAAGATATAGGACCCAGATTAATAGAGAACTGATAAATATTTGTGCCTACTTCTATCAAATAATAGATCATCTTTTCATCTTTTTTGCATCTTTGTAGAGCAGACCTATCCTGAGAATGTCCTTCAGAGTGTGAAATTGCCCCATGGTGTTGTGGAACAAGGCGAGAATATTTTATGGATGTGGTCATCTATCCTGACTGTTCGCTTGCTCTGATAGACTCTGCTCAGCTGAGAAAAATCATCACCGTTATTTTATAGGAGACTGTATTTAACCTCGTGGATTTAAAATGTACATGCCACTCTCCTTTCTGTTTTAAGCAAAAAATCCAAATTTGAAAGTTTAAGTTGGACTGAGCAGATAGAAATTTAATTCTGAGAAGGAAGAATTTAGTTTTTCACACAAGTATTGTACCAGAACCTTGCTGTTATGAGAAGGCCAGCTACTCTGATACATCTCTTGTATGTAAGAAACCCACAAGTCACCCTTCTAAATTGTTCTTTTGTTTCTGTTTCTAAAATTCCAAACACTTGCATCATTGATTTAAGTGTCCCCTGAAATGTGTAATTGCAAAACATTCTGAAAATTAAAGTGCTAACATTCTTTTACCCATCCATTACTACTGAGGTGTTAAAATAATTTATTCCATTTTATTAACGATTGCTTGATGCATCAAAAGATAATTTGCCATGTAATTTTGTTAAACCTGAAACTGTAGCATATTTTCTTGATAATACCATTAATATATCAAGAGTAAATAAAATGTTTAGTGGTAGGCACATTAATTATCGCCTTCATCTATCGGTGTTTAAAACTTAGAAATAATTAAATGTGCTTTAATAAGATATGGTTCTGAGAAAGCTGGATCATTTATGAATCACTAGAGGTGCGTGGAGCTGCGTTTCCCTTGAGAGACAGAATTTATGCCTAACACCCCGCTGATTGTTCAGGAGGTAAAGAACCAATAGCTGCATGTACAGAGGTTTAATTTAAAGTGTGTTTCTCACTAGGCTGCTCACAACACTTAATTAAACTCTGCTGTTTTGGCAATGACAAATGCTATAGTGCAAAAGGAACCCGAGTCGCGGTGACTGAGAAGCTTTTGTAATTTCTTTCATGTGCACGGGCAGCCAGATCCAGGTCAGAAAGGAAAGTGAGAATAAAAGAAGACATATTTAAGGTGTTCGGACAAAGTTGCCACTCTCAAGCATCTATTGTAGGTACTCCAAAGTGCTGCATTATTTAAAGGACTTAAGCATGTGGAGTTCGTGAAAAATATGGCATGTGACCAGAGAAAACAATTTGAAGTCCATTGCTAAGTTGTTGGGGCTTCTGGAAAAAGCTGCTTTTTCATCGGCAACCATAAAACCTGAAATAATAATGGATGCAAATTTAGCTAAATATGTAGTGCTTTGATCGCTAGGCAAAGTTTTTATGATACATTTGATATGTCTTTTGCCTTGTAGGTACGTGTAAGTTCGTTTCTGAGCATATTTTCAAAATTAAGGAAGTCTCCTATATCGATCAAGGAAAGAAAGCCGAAATGGTTATATTTATGTAAAATTAATTACAAAGGGAAGCATGGACAACCAACTTGTAAAATTCTTCACGTTAAAATGATGCTTAGTTTGGAAAATAGTCTGAAAGTCCCTTCATGTGAAACTATCATCTCGTTTGCCCTAGTTCATTTATATAGAGCTGTGCTTTTAATGAGGCATAGACCCATGACTCCATTTTTATATCATTTTCATCCCCAAATAAGATAAAAGGTAAAGAGAACAAAATGTTGAAAAAGATAGCAAAAATTGTAGTGAATGTTTACTATGTGTCAAAAACCACCTAAGCGTTTTTACGTGTACAAACTCTTTTCAGTTACCACGGCAATCTATGCATTCAGTGTAATCATTGTCTCTACTACTCAGAAGACTGTGGTGAAGAGGGGTTAAGAAGTTTATACAAGGTCACAATTAGTGACCATTTAGTGAGAGCGCAAGAATGCAGACCTAAAGTGATCTGTTTCCACAACCAATATCCCTAACCAGTCAGTACACCATAGGGACAAATTGAAATATTACAAATTATACAGGGAGAAGTCACATCAGATCAAAGCGAAAATAACATATACACGGCAGTTATTTCCCTGCTTATCATTATTTAAGGACTCTACTCTCCCTCTGAAAATCAAATCCCTGGAATAAATTAGGTTTCCTCCAACTCCTATCTAAATACAGAAAGTGAGGTGCAGAGGGTTAAGGAAATGTACAATACTGCAGAAGTGGCCAGTGGTGGACCAAAAATCAAGCTTCCTACTGCCAGCCTTGCTTTCCAGCATACCATGTTTCTTTGCTCTTGACTGTTAGCATACCTTATCTCAAAAGTAAATACTTGCCCTGGTTATTACAATTAAGGAAAGGTGAGATATAGTTAGTCTATTATTGTATTCCTTATTAATTAAAATGTGGCCATATTATTAAAACAATTATATCACATTTTTTATTTGATTGAATTTTGTGGACAAGAACTTACATCAACATAGTGTTCAAAGTAGTTCAAATATATTTCATTGAATGATTCATTGTTCTCTTCAACTGGTGTCATAGTTTCATATAGATTCATTTTACATCATGGAATTATAGAAAGAATTTCAGAGTATGGAGAATATACCTTTTTTTCCCTGATGGATAAGCACTCATTCTTTACATGAAACCATCCGAGGTATAAAATCTCAACTTTGCATGACAACCTGTGATATTTATATTATTACAATAAACAATTTTCTGGCTTATTTCAGCTACTGGAATTTGCTTCATTAGTTAGAGAGTGGCCAGGTCTCAAGGCTGTGTATCATGAAATTTGCTATAAATGTAAAACAAATAAAATGTGTTTAAAAACAAATAGCATGAAAATATTATGGAAGGTAGGGAATGTAATTCATTAGCTTAGCTCATTTCAGTTTTAGATCTGAGGCTGTTATAGAATATGCTATCTTAAACTTTATAAAAGAAGTTTCTACAATGAAATCATATCAAACATTAAATTACTCATGTACATTAAGAAATTGTTGAGCTCTAGAGCAACGAACTCAATAAGAATTATATGTCCTCGGTTTTTAACAATCCATGAACAAGTATCCTTGCAAAAGAATAAAGCATAATTCTCTCTTCTATTGGAATATATAGCATATTCAACTTGACAGTTTCCAAGGCAGGATACACCAAAAGTACCAAGTTTGAAAGATTGTGCCAGGATGTGTGAAATGATATCCACAGGAGGGAAGTATTGCATAAAGCTTTCAATTGAAACTCAGGGTTTTGTCGGGTTTTCATTTTTTTTTCTTTTCTTTCTTTCTCTCTTTTTTTCAATCCAAGGCAGAATAATTTTTATTTGTAGTGGCCTTATACTACTAATGTATTTGAGTCTGAATAATGGAAAGAGTGAGTAACACAGGCAGAAGAATTCTACCAGTGGTAGAATTGAGTATTGGATTTGTAGAAAAGAGGCCTCATAGATTTTCCTATTTGCGTTTGAGGAAAAAAATCTGTCTGTAAACTCAGAAAGGCATAGCTCTCCATATGTTCTAAAATGGGCTATGTATTAAAAATGTAAACTACTGTTTTGATCTTTGAAATGGAGAGTAAAATAACTTCTGAAGCCACAATGGGATCGACGTGTTTTTCTCATAAACATATTCATTGGAAGTGGACATTTGGCTTTTTGGAGGGCTAACAGGGCACACAGCGATAGATTTTGTTCTCTACTTCTTCATATTTAGGCAACTCCACATTTAACAGAATACACACCTTCTTAATGTCCAAGTGAAGCATTTTGATCAAATGATTTCTGCTTCCACAAGAGACTTCTCAAAACTTTGTATCTTATCTGCATTGAAAATTTATTTTCTCCTTTGTAAAGACTATGTTTATTACTTAACTAAATATCTTTCATTTTGGCTTAATGACTACCTTCTTACAAATGCATTCTTTGGTTATCCTATCAAAAGAATACTCTTTACTTTTTTAAAAAAATTTTCTTATTGCCAACCTCAGTTTCCTTCATAGCATTTGTCAAATTTTGTAATTTCTTAATTTACATATTTATCCATCTATTTATTTCTTTATGTTTCTATCTCCTTTTCTAAGATCTTCCAAAAGATCATATGCAATATCTATGTTATTCTTGATTAAACCCTCAGCATCAATACAAGTCCTTGTCATTTGAATTGCTCAGTAAGTTTTTACTAAAAGGATTGATAAATAAATGAATAAATGTATGAAAAAGTTGTCCACTCTCCATATACCTACTGTGTTTCTTTCTCTATATTCTTACTTTGTATTTGCTGCCACTCTGAAAGGGCCTTTGCTTCTTCACTCAGGAGATTTGCCCTGCTAGCTGAAAGTTCACTGTTGTACCATTTGGAGGCTCACATTCTCAAGTCTAAGACTGCAAACCACAGGTTTTCTGAAGCTTGATAGGTATTTCTCCACAAGAGGAAGCACACAGTCAAGGAAAGAGAGGATCTCACAGACGAGAACAGTTGGTGTGACAGAAAACCAGTGTTCTCGTGTTCATTTTGCTTTCTCACTAGCTGTGTGATATTGGGCATATCATCCCAGCTTGTCTGAGATTCTGTTACTGTATGTAATATGTGGGGATAATAAAATTTGACAGAATTGTGAAGAACTGGTTGAGGTCATATACTTGAGAAAGCTATCATAAGCTAAATAATTATATGAATTCAAGTTCTAGTAATAATAATGTATAGTATACTAGAAGTATATGACAGTCAATGGTTCTTTTATACAAGCAACACTTTGGATTTTTTTTTTTTTTTAATCTTCAGTGACAGTAAATTTTTTTGCTCGGACATTTCAAGCAATGGTTCTATCATCTATACAATGTATTTGAACAAATACAGGAAAACACAATAGTGAAGTGTAGTGATGGTTACAGTTTATTATTCCAAGCGTCTGTTAAATAGACCTTTCTCTTTGGCTTTCCACATTTTCACTCCCTTAGATTTTTCTAAAAGCTGAACGGCTTCTGAGAAATGAAAGCAGCCCCCTCTCTTGTATTCTCCCTATGTCCTTTGCAATGCTTTAAATGAACTTAAGCTGTAAAGGGGCTTAGTAAATTTCACCTCTCGAGATACTCAACTCTCTGCTCACATCCCATCACCTAACATGTAGTGGTACAGAATGTACTTGAGTGGTTAAGGCTGAACTTCACGTCCCCAACATTTAGAGAAGCAATTCAAAGCAGATAGTGAGCAATTCAGCCGGGGCCTATTTACCCTAGTCATTTATTTTAAAACCCTAACACTAAAACCAGACCATTTTAAATGGTAGATAAAAGGCAGTGAAATTGATGAATGCCTTTTGGCAAGTACAGTTGAGTTTCCATGGGGTTTTATACATTATTGACACTGTCAGTGATTTCGGTGATTGTGGCTACAGCTGGGATGTTATTATTACCATGTTGCAGTACTTCTGTTGGGAGGCTATTCCGTGGTCACAGCTGGAAGTGTTAGTGGCATTTGATGTTCATGACCTGCAGTAATTGTACCATTTTATAAGAGGAGTTCACGAAATCCACAGTCAAGAATTAAGCTGTGCCCGACCAAGTGACTTACGCAAGTAGGCAAGAGAATGAACAGGAGTGGCCTCAGTCAGAATTCAATAGTTGCCACGAGAGACTGAGCAGGTCGTTGTGAGGGTAATGTTACCGCACAATGGCGCCAATCTACACAGAAGTCTGGGGGTTGCTGTGTTGGCACTGATACATTTCCTTCAAGGCTGTCTTTGGGGTGGGGATTTTTTATGCCTTTAAGGCCAAGTGAATTCTATTCCACAAATGCATTGTGTGATGAATAACCCTTTTACTTTCTCTAGATTTATTTTTTTCAGATTAAAAAAGTACTACGTGTTTATTATGGATAATTTGAACAATACAACAAAGAATAAATTTGAAATCACACTTAGTCTTAGCACTCAGAGGCAGCCAATTTTAATATTCTGGGGGCATCTTTCCAAATATACATGCATAGATAATTTTAACAGAAATTGAATTAATGTTGTGTATACATATTTTCAAAATTCTGCCTTTTCACACTGACATTAATTAGGACTTAAATAATGAACTGATTCGTATAAAAACAGGAACCAATAAAAATTCTTTTAAATTTCTCAGATAAAGAAGAATAAATTGATTTATTACAAAAACAGTAATCAGTCTTTTGACAAAAACAGTCTGTAAAATGTGTATTTTTTTTTTGGTGTATAGTTTAGGGTCAACCTTACAACAGAAAGAATCACACCTAGGGTAAGTCAAGCAGAGGCTTACTCTACGTAGCACAATGGGCATTGCGAGACAGCTTTGATATTCTTTGCCCCCGAATACTTTCCTTTGTTGACAATTTCCAGTTACCTAAATTCATTCTGAGGGATTTGTCTTTTGGAGGACAACTGTGTCTGCAGACACCCTCTTTTGAAAAGCAACCATTCTTAGTGAGGTAAGGCAAGTAGATTATTAGCTACTGACATGGGCTAGTTTACCAATGTCTTCTGAGGTTTTGGAAAGCAGAAAGCTGAGGAATAAGAACCCAGGAAGGCGATTTGTGACAAGGGAAATGAGGGATATAATTGATGCATACCACTGCAATGTATATGTACATACAGCTTTGTTACCGCAGTCATAGGATGGTCAAGGTCACCATCTAAGTGCTAACCTTCATGTCTCTGTATACACGATGAGCACAACAAATTTAATATGGCCCGGATTAAATATGATGTGCCACGACCAAGTCAGAAGATTCATGTGCTGACTTCCATGTCACTGTTTGGATAATGCTTTTCTTCTCCCAGGAATTTAAGCATTATAGCTGAATATCCCCTCCCTTTCACACATCCTATTTAAAATATACTGCCATGGGGTGCCAGGGTGGCTCAGTCAGTTAAGCGGTTAAGCGTCTGCCTTTGGCTCAGGTCTTGATCTCAGGGTCCTGGGATCCAGCCCATATCAGGCTCCCTGCCCACCAGGGAGTCTGCTTCTCCCTCTCCCCACTTCCTCTCCCCTTCCCTCCACTCATTCTATCTCTCACTTTCCCTCAAATAAATGAATAAAATCTTAAAAAAAATACTGCCATGATTTATTAATTTTACCTAAGTGATATTCACCCATACTAACTACTAGGGCATTTTTGTTTTGTTTTGTTTTTTGTTGTTGTTATTTGTTTTTAACTACCAGGCCTTTTTCATACACTTATCTTCTGCCTGGCCTATTAGGAAAGGCTCCTCATTAGTCTCCCTTGTTTCCATAATTCCTGGTCAAATATTTCTACACATAATAATTCATTAATATTCACAACAAATTGCTGAATCTAGCCTGCTGATCAAAGCTGTCAGTAGCACTCTATTGATAGTAATAATAATAATACTTTAAAAAATAATAATCATAATAATAATACTAAATGTCTTAAAAACTGAGATCTTCTAGAATATAACCCAAATCCCTCTTCCCAGATATAATCCCTCTAATTTCTCAATGGCATCCCATACCTCAGTTTACATGGTCTAATTTCTATTCTTTACAACCTATCCTATACTTTCTCCTCTCTGCGATTTGGCACACATTGATCTTTCTTTCTTTTATCTCCTTTTACCATTATTATTTGTTAAAATCATTTCCATCATTAAAGGTGCAATTGAAATGATTTATTTTCCGGAGTAAAGATTCAGATTTCATCTGAATTTTGGTCTCCAAAGTTCAGACAGTAACATCACAGAAAAGATACTCAGTAGATGATAGAATAAATATGTTGAAATGAATTCATATCCTTGAAAAATATGACTGTTTCAAGACAAGGGTGGGAATCAGCAGATAGGATGGTTAATTTTCTGTGTCAATTTGACTGAAGCGAGGGGTACCCAGATGTTTGGTCAAACTTGATTCTGGATATGTCTGTGAGGGTGTTTTTGTATGAGATAAACATTTGACTCAGTAGACTGAGTAAAGCAGATTGCCCTCTCTAACATGAACGGCCCTCATCCAAACAGTTGAAAGCCTGAATAGAATAATAAGACTGATGTCCCCCCTGCCCAGAGTAAGAGGGAACTCCTTTTGCTTGATTGATTGCACTGAATATTAATCTTTTCACGCCTGTGGACTCAAACAGAAACAACAGCTCTTCTTGGATCTTGAGCCTGATGGCTTGAAGACTAGAAGTACACTTGGCTTTTCTGGGTCTCCGGCTTTCTGATTGCAGATTTTGGGACTTCTCAGAGTCCACGATCATGTGAGCCAATGTCTTATAGTACATCTCTCTTTTTACACACACATTCTGTTGTTTCTATTTTTCTGAAGAACTCTGACTAATATAGGAGATTTGCCTGAGAGAAGAGTAGTGAACTAAACCCTAAAAGCAGAAATAAATATGCTCTCTTTAAAGGGAATGAACAAGAAAGGAAATGCAAGGAGATACTTCCTCATTGAAATGATTCCTTTAAAGCAATTGCATGGATTTTTCACATTCTTTCACGCTCAGTCTGCCTGCACTGACCCTGGTCCACATTCTACATTCACGGTGTAGCCCTCGAGTCCTGAGAAACAGGGGTCCGTTGCAGCACATGCTGATCTGAAAGGCAAATAAGACATGTTCGGTGTTACTTAGGTCTACCCAAACTCTAATCTGACTCGTTTGTAATAACAGAAAAAGCACTAATGGAAATTAAGCAAAGAAAATCATCACTAAAAATGATATTAACTTCTTGATAAAAAGCATTCTAATCTTTGATCTGAGTTTGATTATTTTATTTTTTGTTTTCCTAGGTCAAATTATCTGGTTATTAATGAAAATATAAATTTTAATTTAAAAATCTTTTACATGATCCTTCTTTGGTACTAAGAGGGCTTATGCTCATTGTAAATTATCAATGTATAAAATAAGGCTCATGCAGGGTGACTGGGTGGCTCAGTTAGTTAAGTCCAACTCTTGATTTCAACTGAGGTCATGATGTCAAGGTTGTGAGATTGAGCCCCATGTCAGGTTCCATGCTGGATGTGGAGTCTGATTAAGATTTTCTCTCTCTCACTCTGTCCCTTCACCTGTGCATGCTCTTTCTCTCTCTCTTTCTCTCAAATAAATAAATAAATAAATGAGCAAGATTTTTGGTGTATTAGTCACATTTACATATCTGAATTTTATGTGTATGAATTAATAAATCATGGACGTTTGACCCCAATGGTTATTATTGGATATTTTGCTGCCACTTTTAATTTTTAGTTTGAACTAATCAATATTTAATTTTATAAAAATTAGAATATAATGCAAAGCAAAAAGAAAATGCAAATCATTTATTATCCAATGACCACTGCATATATTTTTATATTTATCTTTTCAGACTTTTTTTTGTATATATGAATACTTATATGCATACATACATCTTTTATGAAAATGGAATCCCACCACACAAATGAATGCTTCTCTCTTCCTATTTATATACACATACACACGATTATTTATACACCCATATGCATATACATTAAAGTATGTGCAGACACATAACTAGCTATAAATGTAAACTTATAATTATGGTTATAGAATATACCTTGGGAAGAGGCATGTAAGTAGACAAATACTTTTAATGATTGCATATTAATCCATTAAAAAATGCTACTGTAATTTATATAATTATTTTCTTATTGTAGGCTAAGGTAGCCAGCACTGTAATTTATATCCTTGGTTATATATTTTCCCCACATGTCCTAAACTTGAATTGCCAGGATATGAAAGGATAAAACATTTTTAGAAATTTTAGTGACTTTTTTTGGGGGGGAAATAGAGAGAGCAGGGGGGAGGGGGAGAGGGAGTGAGATAATCTTAAGCAGGCTCCACACCCAGCGCAGACCCCAATGCAGGGCTCAATCTCATGACCCTGACATCATGACCTGAATTGAAATCAAGGGTCAGACACTTAACTGACTGAGCCACCCAGGTGCCCCACTTTTAGAAATTTTGATACTCATTTCTGTATTGCCCTTTAGAAAGTGCATCACAATTATCTATTTCTCTATTACTCTAGTCCACAATGGATAAAATATCTTTGGAAAAGAGCAATATCTCATTATTTCATAAATTTGCCATTCTTCAATTACTGATACCATTAAACAATTTTCTTATAAGTATTAAGAATTCACATTTATTATTTTTAACTGTCCATCATTTATTTATCTAAAAGCTATTTACTGAGTGTCTAACATATGCCAAGTAATACACTAGATCCTGTATATATAGAAAGAACAAAATAATTGATAAGCTCAAAATACCAACAGTTAAGACCAGAGAGAAACATACTTTAAAAGCTAGTGTGGATATGGCTGTTTGTGCATGGTGCTGACTGGAAACAGAGACCTGACTACATGTTTGAGTAACTTTTACTGACAAAAGAAATTTAGTATTAAATGAGTTTGGGACTTTTGAGACCTAAAATAAATTTTGAATCCCCAAGTTTCTATAGGCATAAAACAGAGTGAAAAATTGCTTAGTCCCCAGAAGAAAATATTTACTAAAAGCTAACACAGATGTGGCTAAGTAATAGAAAAGTAAAGCCTCCAAAAGACCAAGTCAAAAGCAATGAGGAATGATAGACTATGCAACAAATGTCTGTAAGGGAAATCTGAGGATTTAATCAAGGAATATTTCCACCTCTCCAGAAAAATACAGTCCTTTGCTTTATCCATCTCATGGGATTTCAGTAGCTGTTAGCCATAAACTTTTTAGTCATTCTTCCTTAACCAAACGGATTTTTTTTTTGAGAGAGAGTCGAGGACAGAGGGAGAGGGAGAGAGAGAATTCTAAGCAGACTCCACACCCAGCATGGAGCCCAACATGTGGAGCTGATAAGCAGACTCCACACCCAGCATGGAGCCCAACATGTGGAGCTGATCTCATAACCTTGACCCCTGAGATCATGACCTGAGCTGAAATAAAAACTTGGGCATTTAACCAACTGAGCCACCCAGGTATCCCTCAAAATGGGATTTTTTGAAGTTATCCTGTGGTTTTCCACTAATGTATGTCATATATGTGGGAGTAAAAAGCTTATTTGTTATTTCAGAGTTTTCTGCATCAAGAAAAATGATATTAAGCCCTAAAGTAGAGATGATCTTGAAACTTTGAGTCTGGTGCTGTGATTCGATGAGAATTTTTAGGTGTTTCTTGGTAGGAAGCTAAAATACTTTGTGCAGAGAAAGAAGAGACATGAATATTTGTAATCAAGCATGGGGAACATGGTAGATTGAGTTAGTTTTCACATTTATAACTGTATAAGAGAAGTGTATGATATGGAGTTATCTTTGTGAAAAGAGTGTACTTTCCAACTTGTTATCATGCTTGGTCATATAACTCACTTTTGCTAATGGAATAAGTGTGGAAATGACTACATGCAATTCATGGTACAATATTTAAGAGCCTTCTTTGGTTTCAATAAGCCGTTTGCTATTTTCTTTTCTGCTACATGAACAGCATGTCCAAGATTGGGCTGTTACTTCATAACAAAGAAGGTACATGAATGAGAGAACCAATCAGAGCAGACTCAAGCCAACCACCAACTCCCATGAAACATGAACAAGAAATATTGCAATCGGAAGCCACTGAAACTTGGAAGTTGTTTCCATAGCAAAGCTGGCCAATACCATGCACATTTCAGTCTCATTCCAGATTTCAATGAGAATTTTTTCAGCATAGTAGTCATTCAAAATGTGGGCCCCACACCACACTGCGAGTATGCGTGACTAACAAACTGTTATAGATCTCATCAATGCAGTGTCAGGTGCCACGCACTCAGCCATTCTCGTGATCATAAAATGAGAATTCCATCCTCACCGATAAGGTGAATCGGATGTAATCAAAACAATAAAGCCGATCTTGAACTGAGGTGTAGTTGACTCCAACATCTATTCTCTAACATAGGAAGACACCAATATGTGAAACTGTTAATAAACAGGAAAACAGCATAGACAACAATACTTTTTAAGTAAAATTTCATCTCGTGGAAATTTTTTTGTTCTCAAATATTGATTTTGAAAGTGAGGTGTACCACATGTTAAAAATAAAGAACATTGACCAACCACAAAAAACACTCATTTCACTAGTACACCTGAAACTAATATAGCATTGTATATAAACTATACTCAAATAAATAAATAATAACCATAATCGTAATCATAACTGAACAGGAGCTGTGTGCATCAACATGAATTAATCTCCCAAACATAACATTTGATGAAGACTCTTGTATGATGGCATTCATTTAAACTTTAAAAATATGAGAAATGAAACACTCATTTCAGACCTTATTGTCTGGATTTAATAAAGGATGTAACAGGGGCACCTGGGTGGTTCAGTCAGCTGAGTCTGCCTTCAGCTCAGGTCATGATCCCAGGGTCTTGGGTTCGAGCCCCACATTGGGCTTCCTGCTCAGTGGAGTCTGCTTGTCCCTCTCCCTCTGCCCCTCACCCTGCTTGTGCTGTCTCTGTCTGTCTTTCCAAATAAATAAATAAATAAAATCTTTTTGAAAAATAAAAGATGTATCAGAAAAGTGGTATGTTGAATTCAATATTACCAAAGGAAATCAGAGGTAAAATTTCACATTAACTTGCTTCAATTGGTAATAGTTTGTACCAAACACTGCAGAAGAAGAGGACAATACAGTTAAATTGCACAATACTAAACAAATTTTTATTATGTAGTATAGAGGAGGCCAGAAATAAGGAATGCCAAAAAATGTGTTCTATAATTCTAGCAGTTATTCAAAACACTGTCCATTTAATAAAGGATATATTGTCAGGGATGCTTATACACAACAACATTGTAATTGTCCATTACTTGATTTAAAACTTTCTAAAGGTTCCAGAGTTGCTGTGTGGCTCAAAGTCAGTATTTGGTATACTAAAGCAAAGAAAATGAATATACAGGGAAGTAAGTACAAAAAGTAATAGAGAACAGTTTGCCAAAGCAAAGGAGAAAGCACATACTAGTATTTTTCCTATCGATAATCATAAATGTTATGTAATTTACAGTAAATTATATGGAAAGTGTTAAGAGCTTTACCTTGCCTTACAGATGGGGAAACCATTTGTGGAATTTAACTTAAGAGCCCTACTCTTTTTTTTTTATTGAGATATAATTTATATACTACAAAAATCACCTTTAAAGTATATAATTCTATATATCTCCAAAATATACAAAAATCACCACTATCTAATTCTAAAATATTTCCATCACCCCAAAAATAAACCTCATACCTATTACCAGTCATATTCAATTCCTCTCTATCTCCATCCTCTGGCAATCAGTAATCTACTTTCTATTTCTATACATCTGTCTATTCTGAATTGTAGACAAATGAAATTATGATATATATTGTCTTTTTTGTTTGGATCTTTCACTTTGCGGGTTTTCAAGTTTCATCCATATAATAGTACTTATTTCTTGTTTTGCTGCGTAATATCCCATCGCATGAATATACCATGGTTTGTTATTCATCCGTTAATAGATGGCCATTTCAGTTATTTCCACTTTTTGGCTATTACTAATCATGTTGCTTTGAACATTTGTGTACAAGTTTTTGTGTGGATGTATATTTAAATATCTTAGGTATATACCAAGGAGCAAAATTGCTGAGTTATATGACAACTCTAACTTCTTGAGGAACTGCTAAACTATTTTCGAAAGTGGCTAAAACATTTTATATTCCCAACAGCAACATATGAGGGTTTCAGTTTCTCCACATCCTGGCTACACTTGCTAATGTCCATCTTTTTTATTCTAGCTAGCCCAGTGGGTGTGAAATGGAATCTCATTGTGGCGTTGCATTTTTAATTTCCCTAATGACTAATAATACTGAGCATCTCTCCATGTGCCTATTGACTGTATGTATATCTTTCTTAGAGAAATGTCCATTTATATCCTTTTCTCATTCTTTAACTGGGTTGTCTTCTGTTGTTGAGTTATAATAGCTTATATATTCAGAATACAAGTCCCAAATATATAATTTGTAAATACTTTTTTCCATTTTGGGGGGTAGATTTGCACATTCTTAATATCCTTTGATGCAAAAAAAGTTTTACTTTTGATAAATTGCACTTACCTATTTCTTTTTTGTTATTACTTGTACTTTCAGTGGGACATCTAAGAAATCATTGCCTAATCAAAGATCACTAAGACTTATGCCTAATTTTTCTTCTAAAAGTTTTACAATTTAGCTCTTAGGTTTAGGTCTTTGATCCTTTTTAAGTTAATTTTGTATATAACAAAATTATGTGTGAAATCTTTGTCTGACTTCTTTCTTATATGGATATCAAGTTACTTTAGCATCATTTGTTGAGAAAGTTATTCTTTATACATTGAATCATACCCTGTTGAAAGTAAATTGACCATTATCACAGGTTTCTTTCTGAACTCTAAATTCAGTTTCATTGATCTATATATTGATTTTTATGCTAGTACAAGGCTGTATCAATTACTATAGTTTTGTATTCTAACCCGAATCATAAAGACAGAGAATCACAGCCTCTTAATCAATTCCCAAATTTGAGCCGGTTTACAGATCCAAAATCCTTTGAATGAAGGGAAGGTCAGGTCTCCTTAATGAAGGACCTCAGTATTCTATCAACAATTTATATGGTTAATCTTTCTCCCAGCCTTCCTCAAAGGGGACTACAGCCTTTTACCAGGGTAACTGTACAGTGTGGAAAAAAATAATCACACCTTTCAGAGATGATTGAACACTGGCTCTGAACTGATACTAATTCCAGGAGAACCATAACGTCACTGTGGCCCTCCAGTCTGAACTGGGGCTTATGGAGGTCAGGTCTGTCTCACAATGGGTTCAACCTGTGGTTATTTCTCTAGTTCCAGAATGTTTAATTGGAATAGACATACATAGCAGCTAGTAGAATCCTCACGTTGGTTCCCCAACCTTTGGAGTGAGGGCTATTATGGTGGGAAAGGCCATGTGGAAGCTGTTAGAAATACCTCTACCGAGGAAAATAGTGAACCAAAGGCAGTATCAATACCCACAGTGATTGCAGAGATCAGTTCCATCATCAAGGACTTAGAAGATATAAGGGTGATGATTCCCACTATACCCCCATTCAACTTGTCTATTTTGTCTGTGCAGAAGATGGATGAATCTTGGAAAATGACAGTGGACTATCATAAACTTAACTGGGTGCTGCCTTTAATTACAGTACTATACCAGATGAGGTTTCATTGTTTGGGCAAATTAACATATTCTCTGATATCTGGTATGCAGCCATTGATCTGGCAAATGGCTTTTTATCCATACCTATCCATGAGGTCTACTGGAAATGTACCCTGGATTTTTGCAAGTTTGATTAATTTCCGGAGTTTTCCAAAAGCTAATTTTTGCCAGTGTTCTCACTGCTTTTATGGAAGAGAGGATTTCTCAGAGGTCCTTATCATGACATCCTTCTGAAGCTTGGGGCCTACCATTTCTAATATTGAAAAAAAAAAAATATATATATATATATAAAATAGAAATTATATATATAATAGAAATTATATATATAATAGAAATTATATATATAATAGAAATTATATATATAATAGAAATTATATATATAATAGAAATTATATATATAATAGAAATTATATATATATAATAGAAATTATATATATATAATAGAAATTATATATATATAATAGAAATTATATATATAATAGAAATTATATATATATAATAGAAATTATATATATATAATAGAAATTAATTAACTTACAAAGATTGAGGAATTGGAAGCAGAGGAAGACAATGGAAACTATAGACACAAGGGAGAAGTAGCAAAGCATGTGTGAAAGCATGAGCTTTTTTATGAGACCTGCAACAGTGGAGTTGGTAAGATAGGATTCAACAAAGTTTTTATACTGTATTAAATAAATGCAGTTAATGGTCAATCTTCTGGTTTCTGACTGTGAAATATAGCATAACACTAACCTTAGAATTACACTTTATGTTATGGCAGAATGCTGTGTTCTTGACTCTATTAAAAAGTGGAAGGAGACGAAGAAGTCATTTGAAACTCAAATGTAAGCCTTTGTAAATTATGTAGAAAGCTGAGGTATGGGTGACTAAATACAAGAAAACTTTTGATAAAAGTTGCCTATTTAAGCATTCATAGAGAAATGTTTGGTATAAATACGTAAAGTTTATAGTCAAGAATATTTGCTTCATAGAATATTTCTGAGTAAAACAATTGTCAGGGGGGCCTGGGTGGCTCAGTTGTTAAGCGTCTGCCTTCAGCCCAGGGCATGATCCCAGAGTCCTGGGATTGAGCCCCGCATCGGGCTCCCTGCTCTGCTGGGAGCCTGCGTCTTCCTCTCCCACTCCCCCTGCTTGTGTTCCCTCTCTTCCTGGCTGTGTCTCTTTCTCTGTCAAATAAATAAATAAAATCTTTAAAAATAAAAAGGAATTGTCAGCATATAATCTTGGTAAGGATATTAATGGAAAATGTAATTCCTATGACAAAAAAATATAGATATCCATAGTTATATAATTCAAAATCAGTCTAATAAGATTTCTAATTTCATAGTTAGATATTAATTAAAGATTTTGCATAATAGAATTTAATAATTTCTTTTTAAAATTATTTTGGAGATTTAATTTGATTTGGAAGCTTTGTGAGGGCACGCATTCTCTCTCAATATCTCCCTCTCTCTCTCACTCTCTTTCCTTCTCCCTGCTGTTATCTAAAGCATTATATTTAGTATGTAATTTGAATACAGTGATATTGAACCTAGTGATTCCATAAGGGATAGGTACCTGCAAAAATATGTCTTACTGAATTCTGATATTACTCTATTCAAGATTTTCTCTCTATTTTAATTTTTTTGTGGTAATAATACAGGAAAACATCTCTCGGATAGCCTGTTGTGTCTTCTAAGATTTTAGAAAGTAAATAATCTCACAAACAATTCTGTAGGAGACGTGTGACGCAAATTTATCACCTAATAAGAAGGTAGGCAAATAGCATGTTTTGAGTGCATGACAACACTACACCTTTCTTATTTTCTAATACTAAAGCTAAATCAAGGGGCTTTATCACATGCTCTTTTGTATACTCTCAGGACTGAATCTCCTCTTCTTCTCATCTCCTTCCACCTCTGTCTATATTATTCAGAGATGTGCCCTTAATTTTAGCCAGTACTGTCAAACAGATACATTGCTTCAGCTGATAAGTACAGATAAAAAACATAGTTATTTGAGACAAGCATGAAATTTATTCTGGTGATTGTGTTTTCTCCTCCTTTTCTATTCTTCCTTCATGAGACTGATTTCTGTCTCCTCTCTCTCCTTTTTTCTGTCATCCTTCCTTTCCTTCCTCATCTTCCTCTTTCCTCCCTTCCTTTCTTCCTTCATTCCTCTTCTTCCACCTGTGGTCTGTGTGTGGCTGTGTGTGTGTTTGAATGTGTGTATATTAATATCCTCTCTAACTGTCACCTTCTCATGTCCTTAGAGCATCCAGCGAAGTATCTGAAAGATGTTATATTTTTTTCTCCATTATTATCACAAAATGCTAAAATAGAGAGCAAACCAAGAAGACCTCCAGAACCTCAAAAGCGGTCTTTAAAGAATTTCTCTCTTGGAGCAGTAGAAATGAGTGAATGAAAACAGATTAGTTTCTTTCTCTTTTCTTTCCACTTTAATCTCAGTCAACCTTAAATACACACAGAGCTTAAATTTAGAAGCCCAGTGTCTCCATCCAATTAGTATTTTTGTGACAGAGCTTTGTCAGATGTCTCAAAGTCCCTTTATGATGATCTTAGGGTCATCTAAAAATCCAAAAGATTCTGATGTTGTGGTGTTTTAAGAAGTAATGAAAGGTGTCTTTGTGCAGATTGGAATGTGTGCACAGAAAGGAGAGGGGGTTAAGCACTTTGGAGCAGAACAAATGATGAGATTACCTGAACTCTGCTTCTCTTTAGTGGCTACAGGGGCAGTTGTTCTCAACAGAGCTCACAAAATAGATTACAGAATAAGAACATAGCTTTAAAAATTATTAAAAAGGTCCGTCCGAATCCCATAGTGCACTGTGTGCCTGAATGACTTCCACTTAGATCTTTAGCTCAAAAGACGCTGCTAATCTTTCAGTGAGAAATAAAACGTGTTTAGAGAGCATAAATGTTTAAAATGCATCATGACTTACGATCAACATAAACAACTGATTAATTTGCCCTTATTGTTTTGCATTTTAAAATTGTAAGAGTTATTTTATTTTAAACATTCTTCTAAATTTGGAGAAGGTAACCAAAACATTGACCTGGTCTGATAAAACCAATATAGATATTTTGTTATATTTGCTCCCCAAATTACATCTCATACATTTATATTTAATGTTTTTCTTTATTGACTTTAACTATAATGTGTATAATAAATTAATTATTTATTTCAGGGCATGATGTATAAAGACAAAATAAACATCTTCTCCCTACCTCTGCTGCATTTCTCTAGTCCCACCACTGAGAGGAATCAATATAAAAATTTATATCTTGCTTATTCTCCAGCACCCTTCTTTATACAGCTATATTTTGTGTTTGTTTTCACTGATACAGAATCATACGGTACCCATCAGTTTGAAATTCTCTATTTTCACTTAATATAATATAAACAATTTTACAAGTCAGTATACATAACTCTAGCTCATGTTATAATTGCTTTATAGATAGGTGCATATATAGATATGTACTTAAATAAACAGGAAGATGACATATCATACATCTTTGTTTTGAAGAAACTATTTTTCTTTTGCTCTTCACTTCCTTCTTATCTCCTCTGCATTTCTACTAACAGTTGCCCAACCGCAAGATAAATAGAAGTAAAGTGGTGATAACTCTTGACAATGGTGGTATCAAAATAATCCATGCTTGACTGGAATGCACAGCAGGCTTTAAGTGAATCATTCAATAATGTGGCTGTTGTGACACTTGGATGATATACTGGTAAAATAGGCTAATGCATGATGTGGCTATGGTATCAAGGATGGAGACTATGTAGGAGCTGTTTCTCAACAAGAGTTAGCTAGTTACTGTCACTGCCACTAGTAGAAAGTGATGCTGAGCTCTCAATATGCCGAGATTCCCCAACAAAACTATCAAACTACTGTGTGGCACATTGATTATATTTAATCATTTCCACCTAGAAGAGGCAACAATTTCTCCTGACAGGGATTGACACTGTATATAAAGTATTAAAGTTCTGCCTCCATTGCCCTAGTACTTCTGACAGAACCATGATCCAGGAATCCCAAATTGATTATCTCATTTCCCAGAAACATCCAGTCAGATAAAACAGTAAAATTACTTGTTAAAAGCTAAAGGGTCAGGTTGGTGTCAACACTGTTGAGATTAGGGAACTTTGTTCCAGGAGTTGATACATGCATTAAGCCAAGAGCCTACATATTCTGTTGTATTCCTAATAGCTAGAATAGAGAAACCCAGGACATAAAGGATAGAGGTAAAGTTGGCCTCTCTCACCATCTAATGATTCATTAGTGACTAGTCCAGAATTTGTGGTTTTCATCTCTGAGATTTCAGACTCTGCTGGATTAGAGGTTCTGCTGCCCAGCTGGGGAAGACTTCTGCCAAGAAGCAACTATCACTTGGTTACTTTGAGAGCTCCTCCTTCCTATCCGGTAAAAGACTAGTCAATTACTAAACTCATGGGAATATCTGACCCTGAAAAACCATGAAAATCTAGGGCTGCTTCTATACAATGGGACATGGAGAAATATGTTTAGAGCTCTGGAATGCACTGGAACATCTCTTGGTGATTTGGTTCCCAGTTATATGTTATGAGGTCATTTGCTATAGTATTTTATTCCCAGTTTTATATATACATATATGATAAGTGGGCAGTGGAGGCAAACATGACTTGAGAAAGGCAGAACAACTGAAGATTCAAACCTTGCTGGATAAAATCTGGATTGGATCATGCAACCAGTAAAGAAAGCTGCCTAACGCCTGGCCAAATGTGAAAAAATCTAGAATGGTTCAGAGGAAGAAGATCCTAAATGTATATTATGACTTTAGCACAAGTTACAATAGAAAGGACTGCAGTTTATTTTACAAACTATTTTTCCTTAAGTTTTTTTAAGATATTGCAATTGACCACTACTTTGAATGGGGGCAGTGATGGATTGGACTTCATAAGTAGATTGCACCAGAGACCACTTATGTATCATTTCAGATTATCTCAACTTCGTTGCCTTCTTATTCCAGTGACCTTTGTAAAAATCAACTTAGTTTTTACAGGGATACAGCCAACTAACTTCATATGGAAGGTACTTATCAGTAACTTACCTCAGGCTTGGACCATGTGATTTCCACTTTCCTTCCTGTGGAGCACTCGTTGCTCGTACATGTGCAACTATTAAGTAGAGGGGAATTCACAATCTGTGTAGTAAGATTTGACTTATCAGGGCAGGATTCCCCCAGAGGGATGTTCTGAGTTGCATTTCAGGGCTCTCAGATCAGATTGTATCATCAAGCCACCATTTATCTGTAGCAATAAGCTATTCAATAAAATGTTGTTGTACTGACTTTACCTCCTTCTTACACTTTAGTGCCCATCTCTTTCTCCTAATCCCTAGATCAAATACCCTGCTAAATATTTGTAAAGTACTGTGGCACACAGGCTAGAACATCCCAGAGTGAAGGCAGAAAGGGATGAAAAACTGTTGAATTTTGAATATATTCTCAAAGTAGGAAGGTAAATACTGAAATTTGCTCTATCGAGGTAGTTTTGATGGAATGATGGTGAAATACCATGTTGGGATGGGTTTAGGAAAGAATGGAACAAACAGAATAGGGGACCTGCGATGTTGTGGCACTCCATCTAGCCAAACTTACGTCACCAGTTGTCTCGAGACTTTTTTATCCCTCAGAAGCCTGACTAAGGTCCACCCTAAAGCTTCAAGCACAGCTGGCCCCCAGTCTTGAGTGGTGTTGCTTTTTTCAGTGGATTTAATGTCAACTTACCAAAACAAACAACTGTTGCTGCTCAGCACTGAAGAAGGGTCCCAAGGCCTGTATTGTTACCCAGCCTAGCATTTGGTGCTTGCAGTCTCTTGACTGTTTGGGGACTTGAGGGCAGGGAAGGAATGCTGCTCGGCTTGGATCTCCCTTCACAGAAGGAAGAAATAAAGGAAAGGAGTTGCTGGGGAAGGAAAAAAAAAAAAAAAGAAAGAAAGAAAGAAAGAAAGAAAGAAAGAAAGAAAGAAAGAAAGAAAGAAAGAAAGAAGAAAGAAAGAAAGAAAGAAAGAAAGAAAGAAAGAAAGGAAAGAAAGAAAGAGAAAGAAAGAAAGAGAAAGAAAGAAAGAAAGAAAGAAAGAAAGAAAGAAAGAAAGAAAGAGAAAGAAAGAAAGAAAGAAAGAAAGAAAGAAAGAAAGAAAGAAAGAAAGAAAGAAAGAAAGAAAGAAAGAAAGAAAGAGGAAGGAAGACTCATCTTGCCTGTACAACTCTAGATGGTTCTTCCATCCCTCTCCTTCCACTCACTGTCACTAAGGGGGTGCTGATCAGGGTCCACCCCAGTGGCCCAGGAGGAGGGTAGAAGAGACACAACAGAGCCTGTTCCTTTCACAGGCTCTGTGGGGGCAGGATGAGCCTGCTGGCTGACTTGTCTCTATTAAGGCTCTCATTCTTCCTTTGCGGCTCTGGTGGAGACAGTGGTCTCCTCTACCAGGCCTAGCACATGATGTGAAGAATAAGTAAATGCTCGGTTCTTACTGTTTAGATTTGATGTGAAATCACAGCTGCAGTGATATATATATATTTTTTCAGTGCTTGGTTTCTTTTAATCACATGCATGCTGTTTTATTATCTTGTTCCATATAAAATATACCTACTCAAAAACAACATGAGAGAAACAAACAAAACAAAAAAACAAACTCCAGAGAAGTTTCTGTGAAGTCCTTGGGGTTGTCTTTGAAGATGACCTTGAAAGGTCATTTTTCTCTCTTTCTACTTTTCTTCTCCTAGAACCACTGTTGAGCATTGTTTATCCTCACTCTGGGTGGGGTATTGGGGTATTGAGTAATCTTTAGTATTTCAATCCAAGTCTCTGATATATGTATATCTCTGATCTTTAATTTATGTCATGCTGTAGAACACTTAGAGTAGTCGTATATATTTGAATTTTTTAAAAAATTATCAGGCAAGAGAAAAAAATGCCAACATGTCATTTTTTTACTAGTTTATTTTTACTACTTTATCTTTATAATATATTGACTTTTATCTACTTTGATGATCCTCACAATTGTCTTGGCTATTATTAAATCAGATCAAATACAGTTTCTCCCCAAACTCCATTATTTTCCTAGATCATCTATGATTTTTATTGTCTTGTTTTCCAGTTTTGGGCATGATGTAGTCGTCCATTTTATTCTTCCCCTTTATACCAGCATCACTTACTGATTAAACCATCTTTTTTTCCCATTGAGTACACAATTTTTTTATATTTAAATCCAGTCATTATGGACTGGAAGTTTGTGTCCCTCAGAATTCATATTTAGAGGCCCTAATCCCCAGTGTGATGGTACTTGGAGGAGGGGACTTGGGGAAGTAATTAGGTTCAGATTAGGTCATGAAGATAGGAGACTCATTATAGGATTAGTGCCCTTTAAGAGGAGGAAGAAAGAGATCCCTCATTCTCTCTACTCACACATATGGAAGAAAGGCCATCTGAGCACACAGTGAGAAGGTGGTGATCTACAAGCTAGGAAAGCAAGTTCTTAGCAAGAAATGAATCTGCTTGCACCTTGATCTTGTGCTTCCCAGCCTTCAGAACTGTGAGAAATAAATTTCTGTTATTTAAGACACCCAGTCTATAGAATTTTGTTATAGCAGCCTGAGCTAAGACAGGAGCATATTTCTGGAATATCTGGGTTCTTTGGACTAACCAACTTGTCTGGTTATGGTAAAGCTAGGCTGCTAAAACAATACCTCCAACAAAATTATAGCAAAGAGAAAAATAAAAAAGAGACTTGTCTTCCTCCTACATAAAAATTCCCATATGAAGTGCTCTCTTCAGCAGCACATATACTAAAAATTCCCATATGAATAATCTGGTTCAGTATGGGAGATGGTCCTTCTAGTTATTCAAGATCACATCACTCCTTTGTCCACACATAAGCCAGATTGCTGCCCTGTCCAAGTCCAAGTTCTAGCTGAAAGCAAGGGTTCTGAATATGGGGAAGTGTGCTGATTATACTACGTACCTTCTGGAGAAGTGGAACACTGAATTTTGCTAATGTTTCATTGGTAAGAACTTAGTTATAGTCATAGCTAAACTGAATTGCAAGGGAGTCTGTGAAAAGTAGTTTGGCTAGGAAGCATGTGTGTGCCTATATATTTATTATCACAAGAGAAGGAAAAAATGGATTTTTGTGGACAACTAGAACTTCCCACCATGTATCCTAGTGCCAATGTAATGCAGATTTGTTAATACATGTTTTATTGTCCTGTAAAGCAAGTACCTACCTCCATTCTTCCTTTTTTATTTTTATTTTTTTACTTTTTAAAAATAATTCTCATTGTATTCTATTTAAAACTTCTGTTGGCAATCTAATTACACTTATGTAAAATATATATTTTTAAATTTATAAGCACTGATATTTTCATATTAAGTTTCTCATAAGAACACAGCCATTGAAATAGTTTATCAAATGCTTATTTTTCAGTGAGATTTATAGTTTTATTTATATAGTAGCTGTCTCTTTATTAAATTTATTCTTAACTATTTTATAAATTCTGTCACTAATATTAGTGTTATGTTTGTTTCTATTTTCATTTCTAGTTTTTATAGCTAATTTTTTGTGTCAGTTCTTTAAATGTGTTCCCTACCCTCCACTTAACCAGGGTCATTTAAGTTCTACTATGCATTGGCTTTTTTTTTTTTAAACAAAAGACTTCTAAAATGGAATTGTGATCAAGCCACTACTCTGTAAGAATAATCCAAGTTACATACCGTAGAATGGAAAGTCTTCGAGATATGTTCTGACAATATTTCCGGCCTTAAGTCTTCATCGTCTTCGCTCAGGTGCCTCTTGTTATAGCCTTACCAAACTACGTGGACTCTCCAAAACCACAGTAAATCTTCCTTTGACTATGTGATTACTCTTGCCTGAAAACCCCTGCTATCCTAGATCATTTTGCAAATGCTCATTAGTTTTGCATGTCATAATAAATCGCTTGACTTCTGTAGGTATATAAACATCTGTGAAGAGTAATCATTTTGTTTCTAAATTTCTAGTAGGTTCACTTCATTTCAATTTCGGTTTTTCACATATGGAGACAAAACACTGCTAAATTACAATAACCCTGAATTTTTTCTTATTTTTATAGGGGATATATATATAGAAGTTTGTATCATATTTCTTCTTTATTCCTTCACAAGAAGGAAAAGGAGGAGGAGGAAGAAGAAAAGAGGAGGAGAAAGAGGATGACAACAACAGTAACTCAAATTTGAATTGCCAGAGAATTTAAAATAATGCAGTTTCATCACTTCAAGTGTTAGAAGAAATGCTGATAAGGCTAACACTGAACCGTCTAGAAGACCTCCTCTTAGTGAGTTGTTAAAATATGTCATTGTTTATTGTAAATATCTATCTCTTGGGTTTGAATAGAACATGTCCTTCATGCAGTTTAAATATTCTTTCCACTTTGCATCTGCTCTGTGAGAAGACAGACTTTAATCTATACATCTCCCAAATTATCACCAAACCTCAATTATTATCCAAATCATTAATATGCAGTTCCTTAAAAATCCAGATTTGTGAAAAAAAGTCTGTATTAAGACAAAACAGTTTTACAAAATGCTACATCCCCACTTACCCTCAGATCATACATTATTTATAGCCTGATTTTCACATGCTACTTATTATGATTGTTACACTGAATAAATAGAAGCATATTGGGTGGACAGCATAATGTGTTAAACTAAATGATTTCTAGTGAATTACCTTTGCTACCTTATCATGTTATATAACAACTGTTTTTAATATATATTTGATATCAAGAATGTAATCTTTCTCAGATTTCTTAATTTCTCTCTGACTCCATGTCCAATTTTGCAAAACAGGATGAGAATAGTACATAGCTTAGATGTTAGACAGTGGTGTACCAAGTGGGGGTGTGTTATATACTAAATGTTTGTGCCACCCCCCCATTAATGGTAAAGCCTTATCCCCAAATGTGATAGTAATAGGAGGTAAGGTCTATTGGAGGTAATTAGGTTTAGATGAGGTCATGAGGGTGGAGCCCCCATGATAGGATTAGTGTCTTTATAAGGAGATGAAGAAACATGAGAGTTTCTTTTTTTGCCATGAGAGAATACAGTCAGAAGGCAGACGTCTGCAAACCAGGAAGAGCATCCTTACCAAGAACCCAACCGTATTGGCACTCTGATCTTGGACTTCCCAGTTTCCAGAACTGAGAAGTAAATTTCTATTGTTTAAGCCACCTAGACTGAGATCTTTATTATGGCAGCCTGAGGTAAGACAGAGTAGTAGGGGAAGACAACTCTGAATAATGGGGTCAGTAATGGGGTTCATTGTGGTAAGAATATAAAAGAGATGTAACTGACAATGTTAGTCTGCTTTTTATTTTCACCATGTGATGAAATTTCTAAGAAATGTCAATGAGAATACTCTAAAAAAAAAATCATTCCTGCCTGAGTGAACTATTGTCCACATCTCTTCACTACATCACTGGTTTCAAAGAAGATTAAATTAAATTCTTAGCATACTGCTTGGTGTTTGGTGGATAGTTTTTTAAAAAATACAACTGTGCCTGTATTCTGTTTATCATAGCATCCTTATTTACATAGAAGAAATAATAAAAATCCAAAGGCCTTCTTGCAAGTATTAAGAAATACTATGATTTTCAGATTGGAGAGTACGAAGAGGTTATTTCTGCACACAGTTTTGGCAAGGACTTGGATGCACGAATGTCTCCAAGAAGTGGAGGGTCAGAAGCACACAGCTTCTTACCAAGTCGGCAAGTAGCAGCTGTGACTGCTGGTGCCCCTAACTGTCCTGGGACATCGCCTCAGAGCTGACGCTGCTCTTATGTATCAGCTCTGAGACAAGTAATTACAGAAAACCGGTTAGGGTCAGGGATCTAGGATTGCAGTGTCTCAGCACAGCCACTGCTTTTTATATTGCTAGAACCACAAACTAACAGGGCCCCGGGCCAGCAAATATAGGAAGAGAACAATGTCATTTTTGCCAGATTTTTTTTTACCACTTAAAGATTGTCAAACAGCTTTTGAATGAATAGTCTGAATATCGAGAATGCTCTATTTTAATGACCCATGAAGGTAGAGCAGATTAACGAAAGTGATGATTAGTATCTCAGCACCTGCTGGGACAGTAAGATCTTACCATTGAATTCTGCAATCATCTGTGTTGAACACATAGACTTCAAAGGACGAAAGTCACTGGCATCTTTGAGACTGACCAAAGATAATTAGTCCCTAAAAGCAACTAGATTTTCATATAAGATGCTGTATAAGAACTAGAAATTAAAAAAAAAAAAAAAAGAATTAGAAATAGATCCAGGGTAGAGAGAAAGTAGACCATTTTATTTTCTGTGGCTGGTCCGTAATCTTTCCACTGGTAACTGATTTCCTTCTGTTTCTTGATTGTTTCTTTATAAGAACAAAGGATACTCCCAATTCTAGCTTAAGGTAAACCAGGATTATTCTGAAACAAAAGTAAAGCAAAAAACAAAAAAACAAAACAAAAAACACCAAAAAACGAGTTTGAATTTGTTAATGTGAAAATAAGAAGAAAGTAAAAAAAATCTTACATTTTCTACCTCAAAATAAAGCTAGGAAGAATTCAGTCCTTATTAACTAGAATTTCCAAATATACTCCTGGCTAATGAATCTTACATTACTATTTAATCCAGAAGAAGAAGAAGAAGAAGAAGAAGAAGAAGAAGAAGAAGAGGAAGAAGAAGAAGAAGAAGAAGAAGAAGAAGAAGAAGAAGAAGAAGAAGAAGAAGAAGAAGAAGAAGAAGAAGAAGAAGAAGAGGAAGAAGAAGAAGAAGGAGAAGAAAAACAGAAAGACATAAGGGTGGGAGGGAAGAAGAGAGAAAGAAAGAGAAAGAAAAGAAAATGAAGTAAGATCTTATTTCTATCACTTAGATGTAAGTTTCCAAGTCATAAAAGCAACATACTGTATAACAACTGACACATTTTCCCAGGCCTAGCCTGTGTTAAGACAGGAAAGAATCAACACAAAACTTGTTGGCTCAGGAATAGAATACAAATGATTTTCTTAGGTATAAGGAATATTTGAATTTATGTTCAAGATTACATGGACTTCTCCAGGGTTTTTACATTTATGGGGAGACACTAATAAGTTTAGAATGTGTTGTCTTTGTTCTTTTTCTTTCTTTTTTTTTTTTTAAGATTTTATTTATTTATTTGACAGAGATAGAGACAGCCAGCGAGAGAGGGAACACAAGTAGGGGGAGTGGGACAGGAAGAGCAGGCTCATAGCGGAGGAGCCTGATGTGGGCTCGATCCCAGAGCTCTGGGATCACGCCCTGAGCCGAAGGCAGACGCTTAACCACTGTGCCACCCAGGCGCCCCGTCTTTGTTCTTTTTCTGATAGTCTTACTTGAGGTTGGAGTAGTGGAGTACTGGACTCACAATTTTTTTTTCATTCGTGGAAATGTAAAAGAGTAAATGCTAATATAATTTTTATGTCCAGTGCTCAATTTATTTATTAAGATGAAAAGAATTCAATAAATATGAATCTTTTAATATTTCCTGTATCTTTAACATTCCATCCATTCTCTTGGACAATTTATTTTACTTTATAAAAAAAAGTGAGCAAAAGTTTGAAGAAATGTGTGTTGTATTTTTGACTCATTTTACTTGTAGGTGTATTATGCTTGCTGAATAATTTAAAGGTAAAATTAAAACAAATAACTGTAAATGGTAAAGTACAATCAAATTGTGCTTAGTTTTGCTTTAAATAAAGTAAGAAATTGTGGACAAAAAAAGGCAAAATTCACCAGTAATATATTTTAAAAAGATTGCACATTAGGCATGATTAAATAGATTAAGATAAGTGATTATGAATTTTGACATTTTCCAATTTAGAGATACTTTATATGAGGGGCACCTGGGTGGCTCACTTAGGTAAGTGCCTGCCTTTGGCTCAGGTCATGATCCAGGGGTCCTGGGATGGAGCCCCACCTCCAGTTCCCTGCTGCACTGGAAGCCTGCTTCTCCCTCTCCACCCCCCTGCTCCTGCTCTGTCTCACTATCTCTCCCTCTCTCTCAAATAAATAAAATCTTTAAAAAAATACTTTATATGAAACCCAAAGACATTACAAAAAGAAATCACTGCCCAATATCCCTGATAAACATTGATGCAAAACCATCAACAAAACATTAGGAAGCCAGATTCAACAATGCATTAAAAGGATCATACAACATAACCAAGTAGGATTTATTCCAGGGATGCAAGGAGGTTTCAATACCCACAAATCAATGTGATATACCACACTAAGAAAAGAAGGATAAAAATCAAATGACCATTTTAATAGATGCAAAAAAAAATATTTGATAAAATTCAGCATCCATTTATGATAAAAACAAACTCTCAGCAAAATGGGTATAGTGGGAACTTGTGTCAACATAATGAAGTCCATATATGACAAACCCACAGCTAACATCATATTCAATCCCCTTTTTTACTCTTTAGACCAATTCTGTTGCTTCTATTGCCATACCTTGATTCATTTCTATAACCATGTCTACTTTCTGAAGCTTACAACTCTTACCTGTAATTTTCAATAAATACTATTGTACTTATTTCCCTATCTCCAGTAAGTCTTCATTATAATTGATACTATATATTTCTTACACATTTATGTTATTAAAAGAAAATCTGTTAATATCACTGTTATTTTTTAATGTGAATAGTAAAGTTGACTAGTTTATTTAATTTTGTCATTTGTGCAAATGGGTTCAATTTATGCAACTCTTGTAGAAATCCATAATCCCTATAAACAGAAATGCTAATAGTTAAAACATCCTTGGATAGAAAAAATTCCAAACTTCCACTTATATAATCTAAGTGTTAATAACCAATAATCCTTGTAAATTTGGATTTACTGACAGAACAAAATCAATAGCTAATTTTGATTAATAACTGACTAATATGAGGTTTACATTCTGTCTTTGAGAGATTGATGTAATACATTTCTCCTTTTGATGTTCTTTGACATTTTGCAAAATAAATGGAGCCTTAAATATGATCCTCTTCAGCACAGAAGTGGACAGAATCCTTTGTGACTACTTATTAACTTGTGTCCGAGCACTCAACTCATGATCCCACAAGACAACTATTCATTTGTTATTATATTTAAGATCCAGAGCTCTTTAAACTTTGTTTCATGGGTTGATAAACAAGCATACATAGATGAAGCTTCAGTCAGAAATTTTAAATGGTGGAATAATTAAGCTTATTATAATGATATCCTTTCATTAAAAATGTGCAGCCATTACTTTAGCCCAGGATGAGTTGTACTTGAAGTGCAAACCACGCTATGATTCTGATACTCACCAATAATAATAATGATAATATAATAGTTGTAAAAATAATAACGAATAGTCATTATAAGACAGTATTTACTAAGTGCTAGATGCATTTCTGAGAGATTCGCATGCATTAAGTAATTTAAACTTTACCAAAACCCTATGAGTTAGGTATTATTATAAACCCCAACTGTGAATGTGGAAATTGAGAATAAACTTCTTTAAGTTATATTTACCAAGATCACAGAACTAGTAAATGGTGGAACGATGTCTTGAAACCAGACAATCTAGTTATTAGACCCCATGATCTTAACCAGTATGCCATACCACCTTTAACTCAACTTTTAAGAACATACCATACAGAAGAAATTGTGCAAGACAACTGAGGGTTTTAAGAATCCTGCAACATGCCACTGTAGTTTTAAAAACTGAAATCTACAAGGACCCAAAAAGGGCCGGCAATGGGTGGACACGGCCCACGCGCAAGCAGAGCTGCACAGGGACATCGAGGTCCAGCCAGTCTTCTCATCTGAAAATTAGAGCCCAGTGGCATTAAGATGGCGGAGAAGTAGGGGACCCCTTTTTCAGCCAGTCCCCTGAGTCGAGCTGGATAGGTACCAGACCAGCCTGAACATCCACAGAATCAGCCTGAGATGCAGGAAGATACATCTGGATCTCTACAAATGAACATCTCCAGTGCTAAGTATTGAGGTACGAAGTGGGGAGACATGAAACCGTGCACTGATATCGGAAGATAAACGGAAGGGGGAGGGAGCCGCCGCGTTCGGGCACCAGGAAGCGATAGCCACCTGCACAGGGGAGCGGGCGGACTCGCGGACCGGCACCCGCAAGAGAGCAGACTGAGACCGTGAGCCTGGGAACGCGCAACCAGACTGAAATGGAGCTCCGGTGTGCTCACTGGAACCACACTGAGACCAGGAGCTCCGGAGTGCACGGGGGTGGCTGGCGGCTGGTGGCTGGTGGCTGGCGGTATTAGAAACACAAAGGACAGAGGCGTGCCGGCCCTGGAAGTGAGGGCTGGGACACCGGGTGTGGGGCGCACATCCCGGGACACTGCAGGGTTGAGCAGCACCAACAGAAACAGAGTTAAAGTGGCCAGAACATCAGTGGAGAACGGTCCCTGATCCCTCTGTTCTGAGACAGAGGCTGAGATTCGGCCGCTGCTGCTCTGACTCTCAGAAGAGGCACAGCAGACCGCCAGGGAAAGCCGCCAGAGAACAAAAGCCTGGAAAGACTGGCTCGCAGTGTGCCCATCTCCATCCCCCCTCACAGGGAACACGGAGACTCTACCCAAACAGGGTTGCCTGAGTATCGGCATGGCAGGCCCCTCCCCCAGAAGGCAGGCTGAAAAATCAAGAAGCCCACATCCCTAAGATCCCTTTAAAACAAGGGCACACGGCCTGGGTCCCGGTCAATAATTTGGGCTCTGGACAACCCCGCAACCTCTCCTCATCAGAATGAAGAGAAGGAGAAATCCCCCCCTAGCAAAGAAAAGTCAATGAGTCTGTGGCTTCTGCCACAGAACTAATGGATATGGATACAACCAAATTATCAGAAATGAAATTTAGAGTAACCATGGTCAAGATGATGTGTAGACTTGAAAAAAGTATTAATGAAAATTTTAATGAGAATATAGAATCTCTAAGGGTGGAAATGAGAGAGAGTCTGGCAGAAATTAAAAATTCTATGAACCAAATGCAGTCAAAACTAGAGGCTCTGACGGCCAGGGTGAATAAGGCAGAAGAACTTATTGGAGAATTGGAGGATGGGTTAGTAGAAGAGAAAGCTAAAATAGAAACTGGGCTCAAAAAAAGCCAACCTCAAGAATGTAGGTTATGGGAGATTACTGACTCAATGAAACGTTCCAGTGTCAGAATCATTGGCATCCCCGAGGGGGTGGAGAAAAACAGAGGTCTAGAAGAGATATTTGAACAAATTGTAGCAGAAAACTTCCCTAATCAGGCAAAGGAAACAAACATTCGTGTCCAAGAGGCAGAGAGGACCCCTCCCAAGTTCAACCACGACAAACCTACGCCATGTCATGTCATAGTGTAATTTGCAAATATTAGATCCAAGGATACAGTATTGAAAGCGGCCAGGGCAAAGAAATTTCTCACGTACCAAGGCAAAGGTATCAGAATTACATCAGACCTGTCTACACAGACCTGGAATGAGAGAAAGCGTTGGGGGGAGGGACATTTTTAAAGCTCTTTCAGAGAAAAACATGCAGCCAAGGATCCTTTATCCAGCAAGGCTGTCATTCAGAATTGATGGAGAAATAAAGACATTTTAGAATCGCCAGTCACTAACCAATTTCGTAACCACGAAACCAGACCTACAGGAGATATTAAAGGGGGTTCTATAAAAGTAAAAAGGCCCCAAGAGTGATACAGAACAGAAAGTCACAATCTATAGTAACAAAGACTTTACAGGCAACATGGCATCATTAAAAGCATATCTCTCAATAATCAGTCTCAATGTAAATGGCCTAAATGCATCATTAAAAGCATATCTCTCAATAATCAGTCTCAATGTAAATGGCCTAAATGCTCCCATAAAACACCACAGGGTTGCAGATTGGATAAAAAGACATGACCCAACCATTTGCTGTCTACAAGAGACTCATTTTGAACCTAAAGATACATTCAGACTGAAAGTAAAGGGATGGAATACCATCTTTCATGCCAATGGACCTCAAAAGAAAGCTGGGGTAGCAATTCTCATATCAGATTGGATTTTAAACTAAAGACTATAGTTAGAGACACAGAAGGGCACTATATTATTCTTAAAGGATGCATCCAACAAGTGGATATGACAATTATAAATATATATGCCCCCAACAGGGGAGCAGCAAGATACACAAGCCAACTCTTAATCAGAATAAAGAGACATATAGATAAAAATACGTTAATAGTAGGGAACCTCAACACTCCATTATCAGCAATAGACAGAGCACCGGAGCAGAAAACCAACATAGAAACGAGAGCTTTGAATGCCATACTTGACGAGTTGGACCTCATAGATATATATATAGAACACTACACCCCAGAACCAAAGAATACTCATTCTATTCTAATGCCCATGGAACATTCTCTAGAATAGACCATGTTCTGGGTCACAAAACAGGTCTCAACCGATACCAAAAGACTGAAATTATTCCCTGCATATTCTCAGACCACAACGCTTTGAAATTGGAACTCAACCACAAGGAAAAATTTGGAAGAAACTCAAACACTTGGAGACTAAGAACCATCATGCTCAAGAATGATTTGATAAACCAAGAAATCAAAAATCAATTTAAACAATTTATGGAGACCAACGTGAATGAAAACACAACCGTCCAAAACCTATGGGAAACTGCAAAGGCAGTCCTAAGGGGAAAATACATAGCCATCCAAGCCTCATTCAAAAGAATAGAAAAATCTAAAATGCAGTTTTTATATTCTCACCTCAAGAAGCTGAAACAGCAACAGAGGGACAGGCCTAATCCACGCACAAGAAAGTTGACCAAGATTAGATCAGAAATCAATGAATTAGAAACCAGGAGTACAGTAGAGCAGATCAACAGAACTAGAAGTTGGTTCTTTGAAAGAATTAATAAAATTGACACACCATTGACAAGACTTATCCAAAAGAATAGAGAAAGGACCCAAATTAATAAAATTATGAATGAAAAGGGAGAGGTCACAACCAACACCAATGAAATTGGAAGGATTATTAGAAACTTCTATCAACAGCTTTATGCCAATAAATTAAGCAATCTGGAAGAGATGGAGGCCTTCCTGGAAACCTATAAACTACCAAGACTGAAACAGGAAGAAATTGATTTTTTAAACAGGCCAATTAATTATGAAGAGATTGAAACAGTGGTAAACACCTTCCAAAAAACAAAACTCCAGGCCCGGATGGTTTTCCTGGGGAATTCTACCAAACATTCAAAGAAGAAATAATACCTATTCTCCTGAAGCTATTTCAAAAAATAGAAACAGAAGGAAAGCTACCAAATTCATTCTATGAGGCCAATATTACCTTGATCCCCAAACCAGGCAAAGACCCCATCAAAAAGAATTACAGACTGATTTCCCTAATGAATATGGACGCCAAAATTCTCAACAAGATCCTGGCTAATAGAATTCAACAGTACATTAAAAGGATTATCCATCATGACCAAGTGGGATTCATCCCTGGGATGCAAGGGTGGTTCAACATTCGCAAATTGATCAGTGTCATAGATTTTATCCAGAAGGAAAAAGCCAAAAATCATATGATTCTCTCAATAGATGCAGAAAAAGCATTTGACAAAATACAGGATCCTTTCCTGATTAAAACCCTTCAGAGTGTAGGGATAGAAGATACATTCCTCAATCTCATAAAAACCATCTATGAAAGTCTACAGCAAATATCATTCTCATTGGGGAAAAGCTGAAAGCCTTTCCCTTAAGATCAGGAACACGACAAGGATACCCACTCTCACCACTATTATTCAACATAGTACTAGAAGTCCTTGCAACAGAAATCGGACAACAAAAAGGGATAAAAGGTATCCAAATCAGCAAAGAAGTCAAAATGTCTCCCTTTGCAGATGACCTGATACTCTATATGGAAAACCCAAAAGAATCCACTCCCCAACTATTAGAAGTTATAGAGCAATTCAGTAATGTGGTGGGATACAAAATCAATGCTCAGAAATCAGTTGCATTTCTATACACGAATAATGAGACTGAAGAAAGAGAAATTAGGGAATCCATCCCATTTACAATAGCACCAAAAACCATACGTTACCTTGGAATTAACTTAACCAGAGACGTAAAGGACCTATATTCTAGAAACTATAAATCACTTTTGAAAGACATTGAAGAAGACACAAAAAGATGGAAAAATATTCCATGCTCATGGATTGGAAGAATTAACATAGTTAAAATGTCCATGCTACCCAGAGCAATCTACACTTTCATTGCTATCCCAATCAAAATACCAATGACATTTTTCAAAGAACTGGAACAAATAGTCCTTAAATTTGTATGGAACCAGAAAAGGCCCCGAATCACCAAGGAACTGTTGAAAAGGAAAAACAAAGCTGGGGGCATCACAATGCCGGATTTCGAGCTGTACTTCAAAGCTGTGATCACAAAGACAGCATAGTACTGACACAAAAACAGATACATAGACCAATGGAACAGAATAGAGAACCCAGAAATGGACCCTCAGCTCTTTGGGCAACTAATCTTTGATAAAGCAGGAAAAAACATCCAGTGGAAAAAAGACAGTCTCTTCAATAAATGGTGCTGGGAAAACTGGACAGCTACATGCAAAAGAATAAAATTTGACCACTCTCTCACACCATACACAAAGATAAACTCCAAATGGATGAAAGACCTCGATGTGAGACAGGAATCCATCAAAATCCTAGAGGAGAACATAGGCAGCAACTTCTACGACATCGGCCAAAGCAACTTTTTCATGACACATCTCCAAAGGCAAGAGAGACAAAAGATAAAATGAACTTGTGGGACTTCATCAAGATAGAAAGCTTCTCACAGCCAAGAAAACAGTCAAAAAAAACTAAGAGGCAGCCCACAGAATGGGAGAATATATTTGCAAATGATGCTACAGATAAAAGACTGGTATCCAAGATCTACAAAGAACTTCTCAAACTCAGTACAGGAGAAACAAATAAATCATAAAATGGGCAGAAGATATGAACAGACACTTTTCCAATGATGACATACAAATGGCTAACAGACACATGAAAACATGTTCAAAATCATTAGCCATCAGGGAAATTCAAATCAAAACCACACTAAGATATCACCTTACACCAGTTAGAATGGCAAAAATTGACAAGGAAAGAAACAACAATTGCTGGAGAGGATATGGAGAAAGGGGATCCCTCCTACATTGTAGGTGGGAATGCAAGTTGGTACAATCACTCTGGAAAACAGTGTGGAGGTCCCTTAAAAAGTTAAAAATGGAGCTACCCTATGATCCAGGCATTGCATTACTGGGTATTTACTCCAAAGATACAGATGTAGTGAAGAGGAGGGCCATATGCACCCCAATGTTCATAGCAGCATTGTCCACAATAGCTAAGTCATGAAAGGAGCCGAGATGCCCTTCAACAGATGACTGGATTAAGAAGTGGTGGTCCATGTATACAATGGAATATTACTCAGCTATCAAAAAGAACAATTTCTCAACATTTGCGGCAACATGGATGGCACTGGAGGAGATAATGCTAAGTGAAATAAGTCAAGCAGAGAAAGACAATTATTATATGGTTTCTCTCATCTATGGAACATAAGAACTAGGAAGATCGGTAGGGGAAGAAAGGGATAAAGAAAGGGGGGATAATCAGAAGGGGGAATGAAGCATGAGAGACTATGGACTCTGAGAAACAAACTGAGGGCTTCAGAGGGGAGGGGGGTGGGGGGTGGGAAAGACTGGTGATGGGTAGTAAGGAGGGCACATATTGAATGGTGCACTGGGTATTATACGCAACTAATGAATCATCAAACTTTACATAAAAAACCAGGGATGGACTGTATGGCAACTAACAATATAATAAAAAAAAAACATTAAAAAAATAATAAAATAAAAAAAATAAAAACTGAAATCTAGCAGGCGCCTGGGTGGCTCAGTCCTTAAGCATCTGGCTTTAGCTCAGGTCATGATCCCAGGGTTCTGGGATTGAGCCCCACCTCAGGCTCCCTGCTTAGCTGGAGGCCTGCTTCTCCCTCTCCCTGCTGCTCCTCTTACTTGTGCACTTGCTCTCTCTCTGTCAAATAAATGAATAAAATCTTTAAAAAAAATCTGAAATCTAATTTTCAAAAAGCCAGAATATCTGGTCACATAAAGGAGACTAAAATGTAATCTCTGTCTTCATTCATGCTGCTCAGTATCCATATAGAAATCTGTACGTTCTATATATTCTATATTCGTAGTATGCTTTTACTGCTAAGAATCCTTCATGTAAAAAAAAAAAAGTCCTTCTTGTATAATGGCCAGTTTATATTAAAGTCTTTTTTGTTACCCCCATAGCAGAACTCACTCCTTTTCTTGATCTTATGGGACCTGGTATTTGTGTGCCTTTTTAGGGCTCTGGGCCCACTGGGTACCAGATACCATGATCAAAGTCTCCACAAACGAAAACCAGAAGTAGAAATAGCAATCAGAAGCAGCAGCATTAGGAGTAATAGCAATAAGAAGTTCACGCAAAAACATATTTGTCAGCCTGGCAGTTAATGATGGCAAACTGAAGACATTTATTTGCCTCCATTTCCTCCAAAATCCTTGCTAAAATAAGTCTTCCCAAAAAGGGGTGGTGATGGATAAATCCACAAAATTAAAATGAATACAAGAAAGGAGATACAAGAATTTTTGAAACTTGAACATAGATTGATGAATGGTCACTGTCTTAGACAACTCCAGAAAGAAAACCCTATGGTCCATATGGGAAAGGCGAAAAAGCCTGTGTACACTTCCAGGGTTTCTTCATTAGCTGAACTTTGAAGTCCTCTTTTCTTCTAACATTCAGTGTATTTTATTTGTACTTATTCTTGAAATTCGGACTATTCCTAACACCTTAGCTTAATTTTCTAACTCTAAGTTTAAATGGCAAATTGTTAAGAATTAAATACAACTTAAATTCCAAAAAACTTTAAAATGCACTAATGAGAACTTTAAGTAAACTATCCATACTTACTGTGAATTCTCTCCCTCTTTTAAAAAGGCGGGCACTTATGATGAGCTCTGGGTGTTGTATGTAAGTGATGAACCACTAAATTCTACACTTGCAATTATTATTATACTGTATGTTCACTAACTAGAATTTAAATAAAAACTTGGGAAAAAAGGATTTTTGCTACTTCAAATATTTTATTAATTTCTTTTAGGCAGGTCACCAATATCTTTCAAACTTTTTTAATGTAATCGTATTACATTGTTATTTGGTATAAGTACATAGTAACACCTAAAAGCAATAAGAACATTGACAATAAAAATAACAATATAGTTAAATCAGTAACACATAGTAGCAAAGTCTCAAATACATAAATGAACACATTGGCAAAGATAAAAGAAAAATTAGAAAAATTTACAATTACAGATGGAGACTTAAACATCAATCTTTAAGTAATTGAGTAAGTAGATTAAAAATAATAAATTGAACAACACCATCAATTAAGTCGACCTTATGGATGTTTATACAGTCAAGTACCCAATAACAGTAGAATACTATATTTTTCACACATTTGAATACAGTACTGGCTAATATTGACCATATGCTGGGCCATAAAACAATATTAAATGTATTTCAAAAGATCAATGTTATTCAGAGCATGTTTACCCACCACAATGGTATTTAATTAGAAATATATATATATAAAATAAGATATTTGGAACTTAAAAAACACACTACTTAAACTGAGTAACCAAACAGTTACTTGTGCTTTTTAAAAATAATAGAGAAAACAAGGTGCCTGGGTGGCTCAAAGTGTCAGCATTCAGTTCAGGTCATAATCCCAGGGTCCTGTGATCAAGCCCCACATTGGGCTCCCTGCTCAAAAGGGAGTCTGCTTCTTCCTCTCCCTCTGCCTGCTGCTCCCCCTTCTTGTGCTCTCTCTCTCTTTGTCAAATAAATCAATAAAATCTTTAAAAAAATAAAAATAATAGAGAAAACAGAAAAAAAATCACAAAAAAATCTAGAATATAAATGATTAAGTGATACTAAAAACATAACCTATCAAAATTCATGAGCAGCAGCCAAAACAGTCTTTAGAGGTCCATTTCTGTATAAAAATGTTCTCACAGTCTTCCAACATCTTTTTTTTTTAAAAGATTTTATTTATTTATTCAACAGAGATAGAGACAGCCAGCGAGAGAGGGAACACAAGCAGGGGGAGTGGGAGAGGAAGCAGCAGGCTCACAGCAGAGGAGCCTGATGTGGGGCTCGATCCCATAACGCCAGGATCATGCCCTGAGCCGAAGGCAGATGCTTAACCACTGTGCCACCCAGGTGCCCCTCTTCCAACATCTTTGATAAGTCTTTCTTGTTCTCCTCTGCTGGCACCTCCCTCTCTTCTAAATTCTTCTTATATGTTGGTATGTTTCAAGCCTCTATCCTAATCTCTCTTTTTTCTTATAGTATGCAATCTCTAGAAGATCCTATACATCTTGAATTACTAATGATTATTACTTTATTTATAGCACAACTACCTAAGCTTTAAACCCAACAGCTATTTATGTATCCCAATTATGATTGTTTTGTAGCTCCCCAGACTATATTTGTAACTAAACTTGATTTTACCATCTCTCTTATTATTTCTGTTCTTGTGTTACCTTTATCCATTAAAATACTTTTTATAAAGCTTAGAGTGAATTTTAATTGTTTTCCTTACATCTATTCATTTTCTTCATAAAATAATCTTCAGATTAAAGTTGGGGTGATAATTGTAAAAATGTAAATCTGATCATAATTCTTTCTTACTTCTGTCGCCATCATAGTCCAAGCAAAAATAACTGATCATTTTTACACGAGTCTTGAGAATTTTTTAAATTTAAAGGCAAGTAAAGACTTGAAGTGTTCAAGCAGAAATAAGTACACCTATGCAATATTAAATGACAGAAGATAACTAAGAAAAGTTTATTTTGAAAGGAGTTGTTATTCATGTGTGAATATTATAGAAATATTTAATGTAGTAATAACCCAGGAGATATACCCAATATCTTTTCAATTTCTTTGGACAATCTAATGCAGTCAACTAATTCATAAATTAAGATTGGAAAATCGGAAAATCTTGTTGTTAAAAAACAGATTTGAATGAGTATATAAAGGATTGGAAGAATAAGTAAATGTGCGCGCACTCTCTCTACACACACACACACACGTGTGTATATAGTGTGCTAAATATATATAAAATCCAAAGATCATTTAGATGAAAGATAAGATGTAAATAAAAATGCATATAAAACATTTTCATAAAACTCCAAGCTGGTATTAAAAGAAAAATGCGTGGTGTATACCGAGCTAGCTACACTTCCCATGTCCCTTTGGGAGGACTTGTAGCCTCTTCCCACAGCCTGTATCTAGCTGTCAGCTCTTTCAGGGTCTACCTCAGCTTCAGAGAACAGCATTTCCTAAGGGCTCCCACTTCTTAGGGTGACTCTCATCTCACAGCTGATGGAGGAGATGGTATCAGGGTAGCCATTTTGATACCACACCGGACAACTAGGATGGGTCATATATGCTCCAGAGTTCCACGTGGAATTTCCCGCGGTGTTGAAAGCTTGCATGGCAGTTCAATTTCTCTCAGGTCTGCCTTCCACCTTCCCTTCCACAGGTGTTGATCCCTAAGAAACATCCTATGTGCTCAAGTCTCTATTAACATCCAATTGCAGAAAACCCAATCTACAAAGAAAGGTTCCTCGTGGCTATGAGGAGATGCAGGACTTTCACTTTTCATATAGTACTGATCCATTTTACAATGAGCATGTTTTATGCTTTTCCTTTTCACATGCAATCTTATAAAGGAATTACATTACTCGCATTATTTTATCATTATGTAAAAGTTTGGAAATTATAAATTAAGCAGCAAAGAAAAATCTACCCACTTAATTAAAATGACCAACTCCACTTGAAATTCTGAACAGAAAGAAATCAAAATTACAACTAAGAGGTATTTGGAAAATAATGAGCATGTTTTCTACAAAAAGTTATGAACATTCTCCCAAGGTGTACCTCATAGCGGATTCATGAGCAAAAATGCTATCATTTTTAAAAAGCACATCTTGAAAATAATCAATTAACATCCAGTTCATAGAGTTAGGTAAGAAACTCTAAAAAACAGGAAGGAGAAATCAATTATGGAAAAATGAAACTATCAAATCAGATAAAAGAAGAAAATCATAATTATAAACATAATGTGCCCAACATGTAGATATAGAATACATGGATAAATATCATTAAGGAAAAAAATAGCAAAAATACTCACAAGCATGTAACTTAGGCATGTAAAAAAGATTATTACTATATAAGAAAGTGATTTTAAACAATTAACTTATAACTACATGCTAATAAATGTAGCAGGCTGTAAGGAATTAATGAAGTTGAGAAAATATAAATTATCGAAATTATCTGAGAGAATGAGTACCTAAATTGCCTTAGAAGAAAATGGAAAATATTTGAATTTGCAAATGATTATATTCAGAAATTATACCAACTTTAGATGTTTTCATGAGGTTATTTGTGGCTGAATTTTAAGGAATAAATAATCTATATGTCAGTTAGAGCATAAGTATTCCATAGCCTACTTGAAAGGAGTTAATTAATTGATTTTAAGGTGCTTTCATGGCCTTCATATAAAAAGCCTGTTTAGGAAAAATAAAAAGAGGAGGAAACAACTGACAAGCACCATTTACAACTGTATGTTTATTGAGCATTCTAGTTTCTATGCTAAGGATTTTACAAACATTATACCCTTTAACACTCTCAACCATCTGAAAGAGTAAGTTATTTTATTATCTCCACATTACACAAAAATACTAAGGCTGAGCTGGTTTGGACCAGTTGCCTAAGGTTACAAGCTAAACTAAGATGGCAATGGGATATGAATTCAGATTTTTCAAGGTTTAAACTATGAACCCCTGCAGTCTGACTCAAAATATCATAAATATGGTATTAGAAAAATATCATCAAATAAAGTGTCAAAACCTGATAAAATCACCAAATGTGCTATTTTCTAAAAAAGCAAAAATAATCTGACATTCTGATATCTGTGTATATGATTTTTCACATCAATAGTTCAAAAGGGAGAAAAATATTAACTCCTCAACATATGCTAAGAAGGTTATCAGAAATATTTGAAATGCTTTTCTAATTATACAAAAATGCTGCTATTCTATAAAGTTATGACTAGTCAAATTTGAGCTCTAGATACTAGATTTTTTTTTTTTAAGATTTTATTTATTTGTTTGACAGAGATAGAGACAGCCAGCGAGAGAGGGAACACAAGCAGGGGGAGTGGGAGAGGAAGAAGCAGGCTCATAGTGGAGAAGCCTGATGTGGGGCTCGATCCCATAATGCGGGGATCACGCCCTGAGCCAAAGGCAGACGCTTAACCGCTATGCCACCCAGGCGCCCCTAGATACTAGATTTTTTTAACCATGGGTTTTCTAGCACTTGGCCCAAGAGCTCATTATTATTATTTGCTTATATCAGACAACATTTCCTATAATGATTAAACATAAGTGCAATTCTTATTAAAATTCATAATCTTTCTATTCTCATATTTGTTGTTTAATATCTATCAAATGAATCAAAGAAAAAGAAAAGAGCTATATAAGGGAAAGGATTATCATTATTTACAGATAACACAATTCTTATCGTAGCAAAGTAAATCAACTGAAAAATTATTACACTGATTAGGAGAGTTCAACAGGATGACAGGTAAGAAAAGAATTATTCAAAAATCAGGAGTTTCTTATGAAAGTAATAACCATATAGAAATATAATGAAAATTTTTTTCATAATGAAAAGAAAATCTAAATATTCAAAATAATAATCACGTGCAAGTACTAGAGAGAAAACCATGAAATTTTAATAAGAAAAAATATATATATAGAGAGAGAGAGAAATGGCACTAATCAATGAATGAGATATTGATGCCATCACTATCAACAGGGAGTCAATGTCTGGGAAATGAGTTTATGAAACATTTTAGATGCATATAGTAGAACTCAACAGATATCACACACGAGTGGAAGAAATATATTACTACCTCTACTGTCAAGACCATTAAAAAATTCTTCCTCAGGTTGGAAAAATAAATGAGTATATTGAACATGACCTTTGCATTAGAAAATGCTCAGGCAGATATGTGAGGAAGAAAAGGAAACTCTCCGTTACCGCGTTTGTATTTGTTGATGAGGTAAGAAGACACCAGTCATTTTCTTCTAATCTCTTCACTAAACCCTTTGCAGTGTTAATTCTCCCAGAGTAAAATAAGAGTTCAAATGGCGCGCTTCCGCACAACACTGCCTCACTTGATACTGGAAACCTGTTCTTAGAAGATTTAGTTGCAATTTTTTTTTTCAAATGTAACTTCGAGGTAAGTTTCTTTAAAAAAAAAAAAAAGACATATCATTACCAAGAGAGGGAAAAAAAAAAACCAAACCTTCATTTTGATTTTTTTTTTTTTGGTTTAGAACTTTTATTTAATATCTTTTTTTGTCCTCTTTAACAAGGCATTCATAGAATAGTGCTAAATTCAGATCATACCCTAGGTAAGGCACTGTGCTAGGATCAGGGCAACATTCTTAATCTTTTGTCCTGATTGCAAGAAAAAACCACAGGAACTCACACATACTCAAGAGTTTAATAAGCATTTCTTAAGCAGATGTATTTAGAAGAAAGGAATAATTTGTCGGATTATGTTATGAAGAAAAATAAGTGAAGGTAAAGGGCTGAAAGAATGCTGCGCAGGAGTGGGTTGTAATTTTAAAGAGCATTATCAGGGAAGGATTCGGAGGCCACTGACATCGAAGCAGATATGGAAAACTTGTGAGTGTGAGCCATTCATTTCTAGGGGAAAATCATCCTAGGCTGAGACAAAAGCATTCACAGAGGCCCAGGGTGAAGTGCATTTGTGAGTCCTGGGACAGAAAGGCAGCAGGATATCTGCTAGGAGATAAAGTGAGGGCTAAACAGGGATGACTCATGGGGAACCTTGTGGGCCATCGAAAGACTTGTCATTTTATTCTGAGAGACAAGAGAAGTCATTGGATGGCTTTAAGCAAAAACAACGATACTATCTCACTTTTTGTGAGGATCACCTGTTTCTGTGTTATGAACCAACCTTAGAGGAATAAACATACAACTAAAGAAATAAGCTGGGAGGATATTTTAAAGAATTTAGGTAAGATTTCATTATGGCCTGGACAAGAATGTCAGTACTGGAGGTGATTGGAACTTGTTGGATGTATTTTGAAGACCTCACAGTGTAACGTGCTCATGCTCAAAACCTGAGTTCGCATCTCCTCATACCATGGTCTGCAAGTTCCTTCTGGGTTGGCCCCTGCCTACTTTCCCACCTATTTTCTGTTACTTTTTTCATGAATGCCCTCCTGTGCATCAAATCTATTCACAAATGTGATATCCTCTGAGAAGTCTTCCCAGAATAGCCATCTTAAATATACCTGCATCCTTGCACTCTCTTCTTGTCCTTCTTATTTATTTATTCTCCCTCTCCATTTTAAAACATAAACATAAAAGAAATATTATATTTTGAAATAGATACAGAAACATTCATACCAGCTTTACATGAAAATTTTTACAGTTGTTAATTATGTGACATTGCCAGGAAAAAAATCTAAAATCTTAGAAATACTAAATGAATTCTACAGTCATTTATAATTTGTGTTCTATCTTGTTCATTCTGCTCTTTTCCACTGATTCAATAATTACATTTAATCATAAATGTAAGAAAAATTACTAAACCTGCATGTTATATCTTCCCTCACATTTATCATTTCACCATGTCAAAAAAAGAAAAGAAATTCCTATAAAGTAAAAACAGGGGTATATAATTATGAGATCCATTACATTAATGATCTAATACCATAAATGTCTTTTTAGCACTGAGTATGTTCCTGCATTCTTAAATTAATTCAAGAAGTTTACTGAAGACCTTGGGCCAGCCGGGTGGCTCAGTTGGTTAGGCATCTGCCTTCAGCTCAGGTCGGGATCCAGGCTCCTGGAGCCCCCCATAGGGCTTCCTGCTCAGTAGGAGTCTGCTTGTCCCTCTCCCTCTGTACCCCTCACCCCCACTGTGTGGTCTCTCTCTCATTCTCTGTCTTTCAAATAAATAAATAAAATCTTAGAAAAAAAAAAGTTTACTGAAGACCTTATATGAACAAAGTGACAGAATTCAATTAGACATTACTCTTGCCCTCAGAAAGCTTTTAGTCTAATAGAGGGTAGCATATTGCTATCAATTGCAGAATTGACATCTTAATAATATTGAGACTTTTCATCTATGACCACAATGTTTCTCCATTCATTTCATGTTCTTTAATTTTTTAATCAGTGTTTTAGCATACAGGTCTTGCACATACATTTTAGATTTATGTCTAAGTCTTTCAAGGCTTTGGTGCTATTTTAAATGGTACTTTTCCCAATTTTCCTTGAATTTCTCACTTTTTACTATTCATATATTGCAATGCAATTGATCTTTGTATATTGTCATTGTAACCTATGACCTTGCTTAACTCACTTATTAATTATGGTAAATTTTTTGTGGAGTCTCTGAAATTTTCTAGAGTGACAATCCTATCAATCTAAAAATTAAGACAGTTTTATTTCTTGCTTTCCAGTCTATATGAATTACATCAATTTTTCTTGTCTATTGCATTGTTAGAATCCCCAGTATGATGTTGAATAGGAACGGTAAGAAAAGATATCCTTTCTTTATTCCATGTCTTTGGGGGAAAAAAAAACAGTATTTGAATCATCAAATATAATGTTAACTGTAGTTGGTTTGTAGATGCATTTTGTATACATAAGGACTTTCCTTTATATGCTATGGCTATTGTGACTTACAATTAATTGGTTTATGGATATTGAACCAGCTTTGGATTTTCAGGATAAACCGCACTTATCACGAAGTATTTTTCCATTTTATATATTACTGGATTCATTTACTAGATTGTCCAGGGTCTTTGTATGTGTGTTAACAAATATTGGTCTGCATTTCCTCTTGTCTTTTCCTTGGTTTTGATAGCAAAATGATGCTGACCTCATAAAATAAATAGTAAATATTCACTTGTTTTCTATTTTTCAAGAGATTAGTATTATTTATTCCTTGTTTGGTAGAAATTAACAGTCAAGCCATGTTGTCCTGATGTTCTCTTTGTTGGAGGACTTCCCCCTACAAATTCAAATCCACAAATAACAAAACAGTTCAGGTTATGTATTTCTTCTAAAGTTAAGTTTTAATTGAGACTTTTGTCCATTTCCTTAAAATTCTTGAATTTATAAGCTTAAAGTTGCTCATAATAGTCTCTTATTATCCTTTTATTGCCTGTTAGATCTGTAAGGATGTCCCAGTTAAATTGTCAGTATTAGTAATTTTGACACACTTTCTCTCTGTCACTTGCTTTCTGTCAATCTCTCTGTGCTTAGTCAATGCTAGCTAGAAGTTACATTTTAAAGAACCAGATTTTGATTTGATATTCTCTGTTGAATTTTTGTTTTCATTGTATTGATATATAATCATATCTTAATTATTTCCTTTCTTTTGCTTGCTTTGTGTTTATTTGTATCTAATTTCTTAAGGTGGAATGTTACATTGATGATTTGAAATCTTCCTTTTATAATTCAAATTATGATTTTTATTTTTATTTTTACTAATATAATCTTATATTTCATATATGATTATTATATAATAATTATTTTACAATAAATTATATGTTCTATAATAAGCACTGCTTTAGCTGCCTCCCTTAAATTTTGAAATGTATTTTTAATGTGTTTTAATTTTCACTCAATTAAAAATATTTCTACTTTCCCTGTTGATTTGCCCTCTGACCCATTTTTTTTTTACTAAAGGAATATGTTGCTTTTTGTTTGTTCCAAATTTTTTCCAAATAATTTGTTCCAAATATTTTAGGGTTTTCACAATATCTTTCTGTTAATGATTTCTACTTTACCTCTCCCTGTTTTGTTTTTTGTTTTTTGTTTTTTGAGACGGAAAGAGAGAGAAGGGGGAGGGGCAGAAGCAGAGGGAGAGAGAGAATCTTATGCAGATTCCACACCCAGTGCAGAGCCCAAAGTGAGGCTGAATCTCAAAACCTGGAAATCATGACCTGAGCTGAAATCAAGAGTCAGATGCTTAAGGTGATGCTAAAGGACATCCAGGTGTCCCCATACTTGAACTTCCCTTTCATTAAAAAATAGATTCTATATGATTTCAATATATATTGATTTCTTTGAAGTTTATTTATTGCTTAGCATATAGCTACCTTGGTGAATATTTCACATACTCCCGAAAAGAACATGTACCCTGCTATTTCTCTATAATCATCAATTAGGCCAATTAGATTTATCCTGGGTTTTTCTGGGTCTTTTATGTCTTTTCTGATATTCTGTGTACTTTTTCTATTTATTATTGAGAGAATATTGATATCTCCAGTCATAATTTTGGAATTCTCTATAGATTTCGCCCTTCATTTCTATCAATTTTTGCTTATGTGTTTTGGTGTTTTGTCAGTCAGGACATTCCCACTTAAGACTGTTACACCTTCTCGGTAAATTCATCCCTTTGTCTTCATGGAATGTCCCTCTTTATCCCAGATAATAAGTTTTATTTTGAAGTATGCTTCATCTTTTCTTAGTCACAAGTTTTTTAAATAAATGTTTATATAATAAATCTCTTTTGTCCTTTTATTTTTAAACTCTCTATATTTCTGTATTTAAAATACACTTCTGGAACACAGCATATTGTTATATTTTGATCTACTCTTCATCTAAGAATCTAACAATCTCTTTCTTTTAATCTGTTTGTTTAGATTATTTACATCTGATTTACTATTATGGTTGGATTTAAATCTATTAACTTCCTAGTTTTTTTCTGTTTAATTTTTTTCTCCTTTCTTCTTAGACCAGTTTTAACGTAATTGAGTATTTTTTGTGATTCTATATAAAGTATCATACATTCTTAGTATATGTACAACAGACCACCTCGTTCCTTTAGATACATAAGCAATAGGATAAAATACCTTAATTTTCCCAATTATCAGGAAATCTTCATTTCTTTGTATGGATCTAGGTTTCTGTATGGCATTGTAGTCCTTATGTCTAAAAAGCATCCTTTAAAATTTTTTTATAATGCAATATAATGCAGTATAAATTTCCTCACTTGTGGGGGAAATCTGCAATATGAAGAAATTTACATTATTAAAGGGGTCTGTACCAGGAAGAGAGCTACTACCCGAGATAACTTCTACCTAAGAAATCATCTGCATAACAGAACAACTCTTGTTTACCAAACATTTCTTTGTCTCACCTTCCAGTGAATTTAATACCAACCACAGAAAGCCCAAACCCTTATCTCTTTCCTTAGTTCAGAATGGTATATAAATCTGAAGAGTGTGGGTGCCTTTTGAGTCTCATATTTTTGTGGAACTCCCATAAGTACATAATTAAAATAGGTTGTTTTCTCCTGTGAATCCGTCTTTTGTGAATTGAATTCTTAGACCAGGCACAGATCCTCTTCCTCTTTCTCTGCTATAATCATGTGCTTAGTGTGGACTGTTCGCTGGAGGATTTTTCTCAGTATTGCTGCTCTCCCCTCAGTGGAAATTCTGAGACCTCTTCCCTGTACTTGCATCTCAGAGAGGGTCTCTCTCCAGGGTTTTGCCCCTCTGTGACGACTAGGTGGACTTAACTTGTAACTCAGCGCTACGGAGCCTCCTGCATGCAACTGGGGCAGGAGATCTCTGCTGGCCTGATTCAGTACCAGTTTTAGGCAGACTTGTGCCACAGTGGCACAGTGACAGAGACATCTAATTGTTTCCACTCAGGACAGTTTCATTCTGTTTTTCCAAGAAAAGGGGATTTTTTTTTTTATTTTACATTTCCCCAGCCACCACATGTCTTTCACACTGCCGTGAGGTTGACCATCTTTGCTGCTAGGTCCTCACCAGCTTAATGGCTTTGGTCCTTAGAAGAAAGAGGACTGAGAAGGACTTAGTGTTTTTCCCTGCAGGATCAACCTCTCCTCTCCTACAGGCCTGGAATTCTCAAGGTAGTTTTTTTCCAGCCTTCTGTCCTGCCCTAATCTTCCTCCTGTGCACCCTGGAAGGTCACTGGAGAAGAGCCCACCTGTGGATGTGAACTCTGCTTGTGCCTGCAGCTCCCAGGGATTCTATAACTTCTAATCTCATGCTCTCCCACATTCATCCTTTATCTTTTATTAAGAATTGTAGGTGAATTCTTTTTCCTACTTAAAACAAAGCCTCATCTGATTCCTGCTCCCACAGGAAGCCACTGTTCTTATCCCACCTCTCTGTGAAGGTATCTCTCTTTCGTTAGATTTCAATGTTGTTGCCTTGAGACTTCAGTTTTCTAGTAGGTTCAACAAAAGTTGTGAGTTTTGAAGATTAACTGGTTCTTTCTTTTGATTAAGTGAGAGCTATACTCTCTAGCTTTCTCTACCCTGGATAGAAACCAGAACTAGTTTATTAGCGATGACATACTTCTTATATTAACCCATTTATTTGTTGATTTCTTTCTTCTTTATAGTCTTTTGGATCTTATGTTTTTTCTCTTAGTTTCAATTTCCTTCTGTCTGAAGTATATCTTAGTATTTTAATTTTTAATCAATTATATGTAACTGACAAAATCTCTCAGGATTCATTTGCATGGCATTGTAATTCGACAGTTTAGGTATAGAGATCTAAGTTGAGAGCTTCTCACTGGTCATTTTAATGGTACCCTTTCACTGACGTTTGGTATTTGTTGCGCAAGGAGACATTCATTATGATCCAAATTATTATTTACTTTTAGGTAGTTTATCTTTTCTTCCTGTTTTTAAATTTTTTCTTTGTCTTTAAAATGAGAAATTATATTACAATGAATCTAGGGTTTTTTGGTTAGTTTGTTTGTTTGTTTGTTGTATTTTACTTGTGCATCTCAGAGCTCAGTGAGCTTTCAGAACCTGGGAACTCATCTTTTTTGCTTGTTTGTTTACATATTGGAAAATTCTCAGCCATTATTTCTTTCAATGTGTCTTCTTCCCAATTTCCCATTGTCTCTTTTTATAAGTCTTAAGAAATATATGGTGGATTTTCTCATTCTGCTTTTCATGCTCTTAATCTCTCATATTTTCTAGCATTTTTGTCTGAATTGTTTGATTTCCTCAAATCTGTTGTATAATTCACTTATTTTCTCTGAATCTGTATCTATTTTAATCTCTCAGTTGGATTTTAATCCATCTATTGGGTTCTTCACTTCAATGAGCACACTGTAGTATTTCTTCTATTCTAACATGCATATTTTTCATATTTAACACCTCTGAAATTGTGATATATTTCATACCTAATTATATATTAAAATTTTTATCACCAAATGTGTTGTTCTTAAGTGGTCATTGTTTCCACATATATAATTAAAAGCATTTGTCTCATAACTTGCAGAATGCTTGTTAGTCCATTCATTAAAAAAAATCTTCATGTAGATTTTGGATTTAAAAATGGAAATATATTGCTCTTGGCTAATGCCAAGTAACTGGCCAATGCCTCAAATCTACCTCTTATCTTTCTCATAGCTACATATGTTACCATTAAATGGCATTTCAAATGACCAAACGGATCATATTCTACTTTTTAAAAAAATACTCAGGTTTCTACTATAAGCTAAAATAAAATGGTGATATAATTTCCTGTCATTTATCATTTAGTTAAAAGTAATAAAAATCAACCAGTATTTATTGAGAAGCTACTATATGCATCTCACTAGGTATACATGATACTAGTTAAGAAAATGGCGTTTGATTCAGACACACCTGTCTTCAAATTTGGGCTCTACCATTTAACAGCTGTGAGACAAGAAGTAAGTCACTAAATCTCTCTGTGCCAGAGAATGGCAGCTGACTATCCAGTCTATTTTTCCAGCCTTCCTAATGATGAGAACCTAATTTTGAGATCAACACATTGCTACCAAGATCAAAGTCTATGTTATCCAGCTTACTTTATAGTTATATAAGGCCATGTGGATAGGTGGCCATGTGGATAGGTTCTGGCCTGTATAATTTAAGGGGAAAAGTTGTGTGGTACTTATTGGAAGGCTCTTTCAGTAGGATGAAGCAAATCCCTTTTTCCTTCATTTTTCCCACTGGTTGAAATATCAACGTAATGGCTAGAACTCTACCTGATATCTTCGATCACATGTTGATCTGCTGTGTAAGGCAAGGGAGAAAGAGAGACTTCTGACTTCCTGATGACACTTTGGAATCACCATGGCAGCTCTGGTCTTTTTTTATATGAGAAATAATTCTGTTAAGACCCAGATATGTTTTCTTTTTTTCCTATTAATTGCTGATGAGCTAATCTGAGCTGAATCATCTTTTAACTTTTCATCTTCTCATGTGTAACATTTGGATAATTATAGTAACTATTTCATTAGGTTGCTTGTCGTTAAGAATACATAAGACAATGTATTAAATTGTGAAGCCCAGTTCATGGTAAATAGAAATTGTTTTTAGGGGCGCCTGGGTGGCAGAGCGGTTAAGCATCTGCCTTCGGCTCAGGGCATGATCCCGGCGTTATGGAATCGAGCCCCACATCGGGCTCCTCCACCATGAGCCTGCTTCTTCCTCTCCCACTCCCCCTGCTTGTTTTCCCTCTCTCGCTGGCTGTCTCTATCTCTGTCAAATAAATAAATAAAATCTTTAAAAAAAAGAATTTGTTTTTACAATGTTAGCTATTTTTATGCATTGTAAAAGAATTGGTAAGGTGGTTTCTTTCTTTGAGAACCTCATACATCATGAAGCCCATTTTTTTTCTTTTTATCTTCTACAATCCGTGCAACCAATAATAATGTGATTTGGAAATAATCCTAATATACAAGATTTATCAAATTAGCTAAAGAATATGTGCTAATTCTTTTCAAAGCGTTTTATTAAATATGTTATTTTGTTCAAAAGAAAATTGTTATTTCTTGTATATGACGCATGTCATTTATGATTACAGTACAGAATCAATCCTTCCCTGTATAAATAATGTCCACTCAGACACCTGCAAAGGGAACTAAGAGAATTTTATTTTACTTTTTTTAAGTGGGTGTACTCTACAGTGATTTAGGCAAAGATTTTAATATGTATATATATATCTAAAATTTTGGAATAAAGAGTAGTTCTTTAATACCTCTTACAAAGTTGTTCCATTTACAGTGGATCTGTCATTATTTCCTACAAAATATTCCTGGAAGATCAACCACTCTTTAGGTTGAGTGAAAATTGTATAAACACAGGGGATTTTATTTTAGCCTACTGGAAGACAATCATTGAAATTTTACATCCCTACTCGTTTACATGGATCCAAACTTATTGACAACCCTAGAATTACATTGTCTATGAGATCATACATTTTTTTCGGGCAACAGGAGATATCTGGATGTCAAGTATGAGTTGCATTGTTGTGATTGACTATGTGTCCCCATGTATTAGAAGGCAGGGCACACGGTAAAGATAATCCAGAAATCTTTTCTTTGAATCCATGTCACAGATAAGGTGTCTTCTGAATTAGTCTGATTCTCAGTGGGTGTTAAATCACAGAAGCTTCTGCAGCAGACACATAAAGAGACCTAATTTTGTTGAGGACAGAATACGCATGTTGTGTTATGGAGGCTGTCTTATCACAGTCCTTGCATACGTACAGTGCAATTCTGCAATGCCTTTGATAAGTACTTTTTCTTATTTTATTGAAAAACAGTAAGTAGTGACATAAAGCCCATATAATTTGCTGGCTTGTAAGTTAAGGCTTCAGATAAACCATTCTGTCTTTTGTCTTGTCCCCCACACTTGCAGGGCAATCCCAACGTCAAATTACTGTCCATTGAGAGGATATTTTATACTCTGGTCCCCCAAAATAATAACCGTCAAACATGTTAAATTTTTTTCTGTACCTTAAATGTGATCTTTAACCTATTTTTTTCTTTATTGTGTTATTCATGAGTGAGGTGTATATATAAATCTTAAGATGCATGCTTTTGGTCAATGAGACATATGTTTTTAAAACCAAAAAAAAAAAAATATGGCAAATAATGTTTTACTAACTCAGAAAGTGAAAGTGTTAATTATCCTGTGTTGGAACAGCACTTACCTTAATACCGATGTAAGGGCAGATACCATATTTATCTTAAACTACCCCAGAGCAAAGAACCTGTGAAGAAGACAGTTACCTTCGGAACCATATTTATCATGTAAATAGCTCAGGAAAGGATACTGCCAGTTACATCTTTAAAATACAAAAATGCATGCATTTCACTATTTTGTAAATGCCAGAGAGATGCAGCATCCGTTAGAGTTAACGGTGCGGCACTTTTGTGTTCAGTAGCATGAATCATTAATCATGAGACAGGCCATATTCTTGTACTGCTTCTGCTTTCATTACTTGGCCTAATTAAACAGTTCTCTGAACTGGAATCTCAGATTCCTCTGTTACAGATTATCATTAATTATGGTGAAAGTGCTCAGAGATGTTGGACTCAATTATATTCTACTCAACTCTGGCACCGTGTGATTCATTGCGCAGGCTGCTCTGCAGATGTACTTTTCTTATCTCGCACTCCCACTTTTGTAAATTGGGCTCTGGCAGCCAACAAACTAAGAGTTATGTGCTGCGTTTTCATTAAAAACATGTTGGAGAAGCAGAGACCAATTAAGGATTCTGTATTTTATAAGGAGTGATGAGATGAACGGTGGATTCTGGGAGAATTAGCTCAGTGAAGAAGCAATCTCAATCCCATTGTATGGCTAAATTTGCTCCCTATTTTCTGTATAGGGTTCAATTGGTTAAGTCGCTGGCTTGAAACTTTTTTTAAAAAATAATTTAAAATATATCAATTTCTTGCTAATCCATAGGAAGAAACTCAAAATTTTGTTTGGTACTGTGTGAGCTCCTGGAAAACATGCCCAGTGACCTATGCCAAGCACATTATACCTCCAAAGATACTAATTTCATTCATTTGGACAGTGATTTTTCATGCTATCTAATGAAACTTGTTCTATAGCACTCGGGCTAGGCAGGCTGGAGCAATATATGGCATAGACAGAGCCAGAATATCAGGATTTGCAGGCTTTTGGTCGTATTTGAGGTGTGTGTTTGGAGGAAGAGGAGTGTATGATTTGACATATGGCACATGCAAATCAAATTATCCCAAACTAGTTCCATTGCATTTAGAGTTTATTTGGGGAGCCTCTCTTTTTTTACTTCCTTCCTTTACTCCTTTTCTTCCCTTTAGGAAAATGAAAAGATTTTCCTTTTGTTTTGAATATTATGGAAATTGTGTACATTTAAAAAAATGTGTTTAAGCAATTAAAACAAAAAGCAAAGCTTATAATAGCATGATTTCTCCAGTTTTCCCACTGGTTACGAAACTACACACAAAAGCCAAATGTTTAAAATCAATGGCATTAAAACATTTCATAGAAAGACAATGTATTTGTCTAATTCAAATTTGAAAACTACAAAAAAAAAAGGATAAGTTTTATTTGTAGATTATCCATTAAGAAGTTAGAAGGGTTTTGAACAGCTCACGGATCATAATTTGGAGATTTATAGAAATTAAACTACAGTGATAAAATAGGCAAACACATTTGGGAAGAATCTGAAAAGGATCTCCAGTTTTCCTTGCCTAGCATGAATTTTAAATTATAATAGAAATGATCTGCTTTTAGAACAGCTGTTCTTAAAGTGAAATCCATTGTCATTCAATTTACTTCTGCTGTCATTTTTTTAAAACACAACAAATCATCAAGGTTTTTACCAGAAAATATTTATTTAATTAAAAATGAGTATTACCCCTGATTTAGATAATATGGAAAGTTTGTGTTATTATTAATGAGACAATTATACAGTTCAATAGGAGGGGTTTTTCAAAAATGTATCATGGCAGGATATGATTTCACAATCTCATCTTTAGGGAAAAAGCATTCAGAACTCTTCTTACAAACCAATCATTTACTTAATTGCAACAACAAATGGATTAAAGCCAGTGCTTCCTACTTGGTAATTGGCATTATTCTTACTAATATGTGAGAAAAATCTATAAATATGATTTGTTCAAAGTAAATATGAGGTGAAGGATACTCTTCCTCTATCCGATTCCACCTGAAAAGTATGGTACCAAATCAAATAGTTAAAATTGCTGTTTTCTCCCTTTGTTTCTCACGTGAGACGTTAACAAAATAACACACAAGTAACTCATCACAAAGCGTATTCTCAAGGGTGAAATATGGACAGCAGTGTCCTGGTTCAAGTTAACTCAACTAGTCACATGTCTTATCATTATTGCTAGTTTTCTGTTTTTACAAATATCACCTTTTTCTACTAGACATTAATAATTGTTCTCATTTTCATATTAAAACAACTGTCCTATATATTAAAATATGTATTAGATCTATTCACCTACAAGAGTAGCTCCAAAAGTAAAGGAAGGGTATACCCTTTTTCCAATTTTCATTTTTTCTAAAAAGTTTCTATTTTGATATTTTCTAAATGAGATTTAATTTTTATGATTTCCATTGACTATATGTCCATTTCTCCTGAATGCAGGTCAGGAAGAAAACAGAATTAAAACAATGTGGAGGAAAAAAAAAAAGTTCTAGATGTAAGCCTTTTGGCTTAACAGTTTGTAGGTTTTCATATCCTGCAGTAGTTTCAGGTTTTAATATATATGAAAATCAGTGGTCTTGTATCTATGCATATGTGTCATCTATAATATAATTTTGACAGATGGTAAGCTGGATAAATCTAGTCCCTGACTATCAAAAACCTTGGCTTGACTTGCACTCTACCAAAACTTCTTTAAAAAGGCATTCACATGTATTTATTTTTTAAATAAAGATGCATTTTTTTGGCCTGCCCTTATTTCTCATTGAGATGCTGGCATCCCCATCTTTGATGGTCCCATATACACATTTTACCTGAGCTGTTATGATTTTTTTATAGGATTATTCCATGCATAATGCTGATGACAATACTATTCTACATCTCCTCCTTATGAAAAATAAATATGTTACCTTGCCCCTGTTTGCACCATCTAAAATTCTGACAACAATATCTTAGTTAGAAAAATACAAACCTAGAAACCAGGAAGCAGTTTCTCCCACTAGCAGCTCCAGACAGACTGCTCATTGAAAATGTAATACACTGCTGCTGTGTCACAGGTCAGCTGGCAAATGGCAATCTGAATTTTAAAAGGAATATGAATAAAATTCTGTTTTATTTTGAAAATGAACTTTCTGCCCTCCATCATGAATCCAATATATGTCTTAATCTTCTATGCTCTTGAAGCCTGCGGCTCCTGGCTGAGTCCTTTGACTTCTGAACCTAATAAGGAAATAGGTTGTTTTCTCATCCTCGTCTCATTTTTAGAAGGGCTGAAACAAACAGTCCCCTATTTCAAATGTAATTGACAAAGCATAAAAACATGTATGTTATATAATTTTAGGTTTACAACCAAGCCCAGCACTGGGATGTTTTATTTTTAAATTTGATTAAGATGTTATACCTTTGGAAATGTGCTGTCAAGATTCAAAATCAAAATTTCCAAGTGTACGATTACATGTTTACCTTAGAACTGTACATGTGAGGCTGATAAAGGATAGAATAGATAACGGTACACTTCAATTGGGAACATTTTCATTTAACCTGAACATTATTTGTAGCCACAGAGAGAGATGTATAGGCAGGATTTTAAAAATATATTTATGGCTGTTGTTGCTGTTTAAAAACCGATGGGGTATAGGCTGTGTCTGTAGCTACGTTGTTTTTTTCTAACTAAAAGTTACTTCATCATTATGCTCATATCTTTCTAAATTGAATGTGTCCACATTCATTTAAATTTATGACTTCTAATTAGAAAATAAAATGCTCTTCTTTTCAGAAAAAATAATATTTTGAGTTTTGGGTGTGTTTGTCCTTTTATTTAAAAATCTTAAGAGTGATAGATTGCCAGGCCTTAATTACTCTTGCTCTTTTTTTTTTAATAAAATAATTATGGGAACTACTTTTTTAAAAAGAGAAATGGTAGAATGTGAAAACACTGAGAATGAGTGGAGTTAGGCATGCCTGCTGCTATTGTATCTCATAATTATATTTGTGTAGTATCATCACAATCTAACTAATCATTCTAAGGAAATAAATGCTGGCATTTCATTGAGTGTGTGTGCAGGTTGTGTGTGAGAGAGAAGCACACATGCACACTTGAGCAGAGAGTTATTTTAATCGTTGGATTATTTTTAAACCTAAAACTTGTCCCTTGCTGTTTTTCAGAATATAGCTATATTTTATATTTTGGGGGGTATTATATGGACATTCTAAGCTTAGAGCAATTAATATATTTACAATGACACTTCAATTATTATTTAAAGACAGATAACTTTTTAAACTTTAAACAGCTATAGTTAACCCACTCCCTTTCCTGATATTCCAATAATATAAATGTTCAAATAAAACATAAACCAAGATAGGCTCAATAGAATGGCTTACAGTTCAACAAATAATTATTGGATATGCAATACAGTCCAAATATTGAATTAATAACTAAGTATACAAAGATGAATAAGGTGTGGTCTAGAAACAAAAAGATGGATCTTTTAGTTGGAACAACCAGACAAATAACATGGTAATTGCCATGAAGTGAGACAAGTAAAATTAAAGAGTTAGGTAAAGTTGAGTTAGAAGCACACAACAGGGCAAATAACCTGACATAGAGAAAGAGGAGCCCAGGGAAAGCGTTGTGGGAAAAGTGACGCTGAAGGGTATTCTTAAGGGAAGATATGGAATAGGTTACTTGAACTGAAGTTTAGATTATCTTCTGATAGAGTGAGTTGATATCATGTGAGTATGAAATTTTTAAATGTGTACGGGAAGGGATTTATAGGTATGATGGGTAACTGAAAATGTAGACTATAAATTCTACATTGTGGATTATTTCTTAACATCTGTTTTACTGCTTCCCCATTGTATATCGGCCCTTTCATTTGGAAGAAATTAGTTCCAGGTCCAGGGATACATGTTGTATAGAATAAACCAATTAACATAGTTGCATTTCTATAGACAGTTATTTTTTCAGAAACTTAAGTTTATATAAATCATCTTATAATTATGCATTTACAGACATCTTATCTTATTTCAGGTGTGAATACATGACCTGATTGACACAATTATACTACAGGATAGTGGTTTTATTTCATGGCCATGAGAATAGTGAACTCTTTCTTCCATTAGTATGAAGGCAGCAAGGATGCTAGAACTGTAGACATCGAATGTCTTGGAATGTCCACATTCCAGACAAGAAGGACAAGGAGCAAAGGGTGCACTATCAGCCGAGTCAACCTCCAATAACCAGAAACCATACCCAGTGAATTGTGTTTCTATCTCAGTGGCCAGAACTGTGTCTGATGTCTACATCTAGCTGCAAAGTAAGTAGAAAATGTACTTTCATCTGGCATACACCCATTCAAAAATAAATTGGAATTCGGTTAGTAAAGAAAGGGAGAATGAATATTCTGTAGCATACTGTGTCTAATATACAGTCACTGACTTCAAAGTCTACTTTGGGAAATAGTCTACTATTTCTACCATACCATAGTCTACTATGGGAAATAGACCTATTAAAATACAGTCTACTTAAAATTCTACTTTAATAAATGTATCAACAATATAATGCTAAGGAGTGAATTATCTTTACGTGGTGAGCTTTTACTTGTAAGAAATTAATACTTACATTTTCCTATATAGAAATTCAAAGCAGTTTCTACTTCTGATACACAACAAACTCCAACATCACAGAAAAATAAATAAGTATACAAGTTAATAATTTCTGAACACCAAGAAGCAACATTATATCTGGAATGATTCTCTGATGCATTGTTTCAGAAGAATCAGCAAAAACAAAACCAAAGTAGAAAGCCGAGGCCATGGTCATGATTTGAGGCTTTTCTCAGAAGCACTTTTAGCTGCTTCTCTGGGAAAATGGAGAAGCATAGTGCCCAATGGCCTTGGGTGCTAACCTTTCGAGGGGTTAAAGTGCACTGTATTAAAAAAAAGTCTGTAGCCACATGATGGGAAACAATGACAACTCTCTCAGCCACCTAGAGAGGGCAATATATCCCCACTGCCATAGAGGGTCCCAATACAACATCTTCTGCAGAGTTTATACAGTTTTCATCAAGCATGGAATTTTTACATGACAGAAATTTCACCATGCATCTGATGTTGGATAACACCCCGGTATTAAGTGAAATTAGTAGCCAAGGAAACACAAACAATAGAGAAATCTGAAAAAAATTGTAAGTTTAGTTAATAGTTAAAAGGCATATACATGAAATAAGACCAGGTGATTATAAGAAAATGAGAGATTTTGGAAATGAAACAATATGCCTATTGAAATAAAAATTTTGCCATGATATGAAGTCTAGATAGCAGAATGGATGTAGATAAGGAGCCGAGAAAGTCTGCCTGAACAACATAAAAAGATGTAAAGAGATATAAAATATGAAATTGAAGCTAAGAAATGTAGAGGATATTTCAGAAGTTCCAATATACATCTAAGAGTAGGTCCAAAATAAGACAATAGAATTAATAAAAAGCAAATTTAAAAAAGTGTGGAGAGAAGAAGATTGCCTGGGATTTTTTTTCTTCAAAACTAACACAATAAAATATTTCACTAAGAAACATCAGATCATTTTTTTCAAGCCACAGTGTTTTTATAGTTCATGCTCAACAGAATGAGAATAGATTTGGCCTCAAAATTCTCAACAAAAAGGGAAATTACTTTAAATCCACAGTGCTTTTTCTAGCCCTATAGCCATATAAACACTAAGACAAAATAGAGAGGTTTTTAGTCATACAACAACTAAGGGAGTTAACCTATTACAGATGTTAGTAGAAAATGTAATTCAGGAGCTAGAAAAGAAAAGAAAGAAGAAAATCCAGGTTGAAAAAGCATGTTTCAAGTAGCACCAATGAGCAACCTCAATTAAACACAAGGTTAAATATAAATAAATATTGACAGCATTAAGTATTTACCTTAATAACAGTCTAAAATTATTATTCTAGATTATAGCAATATGAGTATTGGTCAAGGATGTATGGGGATAAAAGTCAAGCAAAATAAAACTGTATTAAGGGAATGGTGGAGAATATTTTCACAGGTGAAAGGATAGTAAAAGACATTTTTGACATTAAAAATAGTCAAAAATATGAAAAATTGACTTTTCAAAATTAATAACACTTGTTCTTTAAAAGTCAGTGCTGTGAAAATCAAAAGGCAGGTTGACAGAAAATACCCGCAATGGAAGTGCTAGAGAATTACTTAGAACATGGAAAAAAAAAACCCTTACAACTCAACAATACAAATACAAACTAATCAGTTGAAGATGTTAGACACTTAATAGACACTTCATACAAACATGCACAAAAATCATATGGCCAAAAGTCAAATGAAAAAATTCTTAACATTAATATTCTCCAGAAAAATTCAAATTGTAAACATGATGAGATGCTACTATACATCTACTGTAGAGGGGCTAAAATTTGCAAGGCTGACAATACCAAGTGCTGACAAAGATATGAAATTGTTACGTTGCTTGTTGGAATGCAAAATAGTACAGTTTGGAAACTACCTGGCTAAAATTAAAAATAAAAACAAAGCCAAGAGTTGAAAGGAACTAAAACAGGCAGAAATTTTATACATTTTCATGGGAATGTAAATGGCATAACTACTTGGAAAAACTGTTTTAGCAGTTTTTTTAATACATTTAAGTGCACACAAGTCTAATCAAGCAATTGCATTACTAAGTATGTCTTTAGTAGAATAAAAATATATTACTAAAGACCCAGGAAATATTCAAATAATAAAGGAATACTATGAACCGCTCTATGGACATAAACTCAAAACTTATATAAAACAGAACAATTTCTTGAAAAGCACAAACTACCAAACTTATCCAAGATGAAATAGATACCCTATATAGTCCTATACTATTAAAGAAATGTAATTCAATTTACAGTTAAAAAAACATTCCAGTAAAGATATCTTCAGGCCCACGTTTTACTGATGAATTCTAACAAAGATTTAAAGAACAAATAAAGACCAATTTTGTACAATATCTTCCAGAAAATAAAAGAGGACAGAACAATTATCATCCAATTTTATGAGGCCAGAAGTACTCTGGATTAAACATCAGATGGAGAGAGTACAAAGAAAACTACATACCAATATTCCCAAGAAGATAGACACAAAATTCCTCAACAAAGTATTACCAAATCAAATCCAACAATTAAAAAAGCAACATATCATAACCTAATGGAGCTTATCTCAGGAATGCAATATTCAATATTCTTAAATTAATCAATTTAGTTGATTATAATCCACATGATTATATCAATTCGTGCAGAAAAAGCATTTGACAAAATTCAAAACCAATTTATGATAAAACCCTTAGCAAACAAGAAATAGAATGAAAATTCCTCAATATGATTAAAAAAAAATTAGAGAAAAAAACCCTTTAGCTGATATCATAATTAACAGTGAAAGACTAAACACTTTCCTCCCAAGATAGAGGACAGGGCAAGGATATCCACTCTCATAGCTTCTATCCAACATCTTATTAGATCTACTCAACTTAATATGGCAAAGAAAAGAAATAAAGTACATAAAAATTGGAAAGGAAGAAAGAAAACTCTCCCATTTGTATGGACATGATTGTCTACATGTCAAATCTCAAGGAATCTACAAAAAAAAATTGTAGAACTAATGAAAGAATTCATCAAAGTCACAAGATACTTGATCAACAACAACAGAAAAAGCAGTTATATTCCTATATAATAATAATGAACAATTGGAAACATTTTTTAAATAACATTTACTACAGTTCTAAAATCATGAAACACATACCTACAAAACTAACAAAACACTGGTAGAAACTGCATACTAAATCTACAAAACATTCATCAAATAAACCAAAGAGGATCTAAATAAATGGAGAGACATGATCTGTTCATGAATTTGAAAACTAAGTAAATTTTCAATGATCTGAATATTCACATAAAAGTTTAACACAATCCTTATCAAAATCCTAGCAAGATATTTTGTAGATATAAACAAGATTACTCTAAAATCTATATTGCCATTGTCTTCAGAATTTCTTCCCTGTGTGGATTCCCTGTATGCATGCCTATTAAATTTGATTTTTCATGTTAAAAAATGAATAATAAATAAAATTTATATGGCAAAGGAATTAAAATAGCTAACCAAATTTTGAAACAGAAGAATAAAGAGAGAGGAATCACTTTACCTGATTTCAAAACTTCTTATATAGCTATAGTAAACAGTATTGTGTCGTATTGGCAGAAGGATCAACATACAAATTGGTGGGACAGAATAAGGAGCCCAGAATAATACCACACAAATACAGACAGCTGACATTTGACAACGGTGTAAAATTAACTCAATGAAAGAAAGATAGTCTTTTCAATAAATAGTGGTAGGAGAAATTCAATAACCATAGGCAAAACAAAACAAAACAAAACAAAATAAAACAAAAACCACTTGAAGTTAAACCTCACATCTATACAAAGAATTAACTCAAAATGAAATCACTGATTTAAGTGTAATGTGAAACCATATAACTTTTAGAAGAAATTATAAGAGACTATTTCTGAGAACTAAGGCTTGTTAAAGAGTTCCTAGACATGACATTAAAAGAGTGATCCATAAAAGAAAGAAAAAAATCAATGGATTTTTTTGGAAACCACATATATGACAAATTACTTATATCCAGAATAAGGAACAAACTCTCAAAACAGTAAGAAAATAAATAACCAACTTTAAAAACTGGACAAATAACTAAAATAGACACTTCACCAAAGAAGATGTACAGATGGCAAGAAAGACATGAAAAGTTTCACAGCATCATTTGCCATCTGGAAAATGTAAATAAAAACCATAATGAGTTAGCACTACACACCTGGTTGAATGGCTAAAATATTCTTTCAAAAAATATTGAGAAGAGCAAATGTTGGTAATAATATGGAACAGAACTCTCATTCATTGCTGATGGAAATGCCAAATGTACACGTGGAAAACAGTTTGGCAGGTTCTTACAGAGTTAAATCTACTCTAACCTTATGACTCAACAATCCTGCTACTGGGCATTTACTCTAGAGAAAGGCAAATTTATGTTTTTGCCAAAACCTGTGTAAAAGTTGTGTTTATAGTAACACTGTGCATAATCTCTAAAGTGTAAACAACCTTAAAGTCTTTCAATAGGTGAATGGGCATACAAATTACTGTATTTGTACAATAGAATGCTATTTAGCAATAAAGAAGAAATGTATTAGCCAGGTGATCAAGGTTAATATCAACAGTTGATAGTATGTATCTGTGATATTGTGTGATGGGAATGGCATTTTATTTTTGTGGTCTTCTTCTCAAGGACCCAAAACCTTTTTCTAATCATGAGAAAAACATCAGACAAATACCAATTGAGAGGTGTTCTACAAAATGCCTGACCAATAACCTCAAGACTATAGAGACCATCAAAAATAAAGGGAGTCTGAGAAACTGTCATAGTCTAGAGGAGCCTAAGGAGACATCAATAAATGTGATGTAGTGTCATGAATCGACGCTTGGCACAGAAAAAAAAAATAGGTAAAATGAAAGAAATATGAATCATGTAAGGACTTTATATTAGTAATAATATATTTATATTGGTTCTTTAATAGTGATAAACTAATAGTGATAAACTCATAGTAAAACAAGAAACTAACAATAGGCTAAAGTGGATGTGGGGTTAATGAAAATTCTGCATACTACATTTATATTCTTTATCAAAGAGCTGCATACTACATTTATAACTCTTTATCAAAGAGCTCCTTTAGAATGTAAAGTTCACTAAAATATTTTTAAGTGCATGGGAAGAAACCTAATAATTAAAGTCTAAAGAGAAAGAAAATATTTCATAACAAAATAAGAAGCTAACTATTGAAATGTACAACTAGCTCTTGATATGTAACTATGAATCTCAAAGACATTACTCTGATGAACAGAACCAGTCTCAAAAAGTATGGTGTATGGTTCCAGTATGTTCTCAAAAAGACTACAGTGGTGCAGAACACCTCACTGATTTTCAGGCGTTAGGACTTGGTGAAATATTTGACTACAAAGTGATAGCACTAGGAAATTTTATGAAATAAAGGAGCTATTACATATTTTTTCTGTGATTATGGTAACACAAATCTATATATTAAAATTGAATTGTTAAAATTCAAATAACTGTATATCAAAAAGACAATTTTATGTTGACTGAAAAAACAGAATAAATGAAAAATAAAGAAGCAGATTATAGAAATACATGTATAATATGGTGTCCTTGGCAGGAAGGGAGAAGGAAAAAAGAACATACAGCTCGACTGGCTTCTATATGCATAATAATTATCTGGAAAAATAAAGAACCCACTAACCTGGTTACTTGTTGGATTGAGCTGGAGGGAGGGTTTTCATTGTTTGCCTTTTAATATTTTTTAGTCCATTATTTATTTCAAAGTTCAATTAAAAAGAAAAATATGTCTACATAAAGATTTTTACATGAATGGTCATAGCAATTTTATTAATAATAGGGTGCCTGGGTGGTTCAGTCGTTGAGCGTCTACCTTCAGCTCAGGTCATAATCTCTGGGTCCTGGGATCGAGCCCCGCATTGGGCTCCCTGCTCAACAGGAAGCCTGCTTCTCCCTCTCCCACTCCCCCTGCTTGTGTTCCCTCTCTCGCTGTGTCTTCCTCTGTCAAATAAATAAAATCTTAAAAATAATAATAATAATAGTCAGAACCTAGAAGCAACCTAAATGTATATGACAAGAGAGATGGATATGGAAGGTATGGCATAGCAATATAATATTACTTCACCTAAAAAGTAATATGGATTTATCTCAAAAACATGATGTTAATCACAAAAGACAACATACATACAATGTGATTCTGTATCTATACAAAAGTATAGAAAAGACAAATCTACTCAAGTAAAGGAAAATGGATCAGAGGTCTCCTGGAGTGGAGGATGATGGAGGGTTTGGTGAAGAGTTGATTGCCTATGGGCTTGAGGAAACGTGGGGTGATTAAGATATTTTATATCTTGATTGTGACAATGGTTACACAAGAAAATATATTTGGCAACATTTATGAAACTTTATACTTAAAATGGTGTGTTTTATGTAAATTGTCTTTCAAAGTTGATTTTTTTGAAGAAAAAGTATATCTAATTAAAATGTAACCTTTAAATAAATTGGGGCTATTTGAAGGGGAGTGGGAAATGGTTTGGAGAAAGTGATGTCATTTTATTTATTTCCTTTTATTTTCATACATCCTGTAAATGAGCTACTTCAATTGGTGAGTGCCTGATGGATCAGTTAAATTTTGAATGTAAATAATAGACATTAGCTTCAGAAATTAGTCCATAATTATGAATTTAAAACTATGCTGTCATTGTCATCTGTTATTTTTCAGCATGAGAACAGTTTGTTGTAGTGTTCAAACAGAACAAGGACCAGGTATCTGTGAGCAACTAGAAAGAGAACCATCATTCATTTGACAAAGAACAGAAGAGAGTAGAAGCCAAGCACTGGGATAGGAAATTAGGGTCTATAGGGAGCATGTCCCATGAAAATTCTTGGGGACAGAAAAGCTGTCACCTACTATCTCCAATAGTATTTTTTCCTATTTTTTTTTTCATTTCTTAAAAATTGTATGAGAGAATTCATTACTCCGTCTCTTTCTGAATTCTTTTAAGTGTTGTTAACCTAATTGGTATGAAATAATAGTTAATTGTGGTTTAATTAGTGTTTCCTTGATTAATAGCCAAATTAAATGTCTTGTTATAGGTTAACTGGCCATTTGGTTTTCAACTTCTGTGAACTGCCTATTCAAACTTAACCACTTATTTTAATAGGGTCTTTCTCTCTTATTGTATGTATGTAGTCTTTACAACACTAATCCTTTGAAAGTCGCATGTGTTACACAGATTTCTACTTGTGGCTTGTATTTTTCTCTTATTTATGGGTTTTTCATGTTTGCTTTTGTAAGTACGTTTTATCTCTTCGGTGGATAGTCCATCTGGAATTTATTTTTGTGAATGTTTTAAGGTAAGAATATTTTTTCCTTCCTTTTTGGGGGAGTAAGCAATTTTGCACTGGAAAATTTAATATTTCATCTTTCCTATTGATTTTTAATGTCTCCATTTTCATCTAATTTCCATATATAGGTTGGTCTCATTTACAAATTGAAATTAACTTACAAACGGAAAGTTGCTCATTTATAGGGTATACGAAACCAAATGAAAATAAATAAAATGATGTTGGTTTATTTGTCCTTTTTTTTTGCCAATACTGAATCACCTGAATCATATTAACATTATATTTATTCTCCTTAATTATAAAACCGTTCCAATATTGTCCCTCTTCTTTAAAATTATCACACCTATTCTAGGCCCTAGTTTAAGAGGTTATGTAGAATAATCTTTGCAATTTTGTTTGAAATTGCAATCAAATACAGAAGAGTTTGCATTGTATGATATTGTCTCCCCACTTATCAACATGAATATTTACTTACATCTCACTCTCTATGTCTACATTTTATACTGCTTTCTGATGTTAGATTTAATCTTAGGTATTCTATAGTCTTTATTACTTTTCTGGTATTATCTTTATATTAAACTATACTTAACGCATCTTAATAATGCTTTGCTGGCATAAAATATAGTCTTGATTTAGGATAACATGTCATATCCACTAATATTTCCATAGATTTGCCTGGAATTTATAAGTAGATAATTCCTTGTCTGAAAACTAGCCTTTTCTTCTCTTCTTTAATTTCTTTTTTTTTATTTTGTTATATTAGTCACATACAGTACATCCCCAGTTTTTGATGCAATGTTCCATGATTCATTATTTGCGGGTAACACCCAGTGCACCATGCAATATGTGCCCTCCTTAATACCCATCACTGGCCTATCCCAGTCCCCCACTCCTGTCCCCTCTGAAGCCCTCAGTTTGTTTCCCAGAGTCCACAGTCTCTCATGGTTCATTCCCCCTTCTGTTTACACCCCCTTCTTTCTTCCCTTCCTTCTCCTACCAATCTTCCTATTTCTTATGTTCCATAAATGAGTGAAACCATATGATAATTGTCTTTCCCCGCTTGACTTATTTCACTTAGCATAATCTCCTCCAGTCCCATCCATGTTCCTGCAAATGTTGTGTAATCATTCTTTCTGATGGCTGAGTAATATTCCATTGTATATATGGACCACATCATCTTTATCCATTCATCTGTTGAAGGGCATCTTGGCTCCTTCCACCACTTAGCTATTGTGGACAATGCTCTTATGAACATTGGGGTGCATATGGCCCTTATCTTCACTACGTCTGTATCTTTGGGGTAAATACCCAGTAGTGCAATGGCTGGATCATAGAGTAGCTCAATTTTTAACTTTTACTTCTATTCATTCCTTTTTAGAACACTGCACAGTTATTTGGAGGCTCTTCACTGTGCCTAGCTTTTATCTTAATCTCCTTTATATTTCATATTTCATCTCTTTTACTCTATGTTATATTAAAAAAAATTTCAAATTCTTTTATTTTGCTAATTCTCTGTTCAACTATATCTAATCTGATGGTTAACTTTTCAACTAAGATTTTATTTACTTCTGTTTTCATTTCTTAAAATTAAATTGAATTCCTGTTCAATTAACTTATGCTTTATTTTATATTGTTATGTTCTATTTTTTGGTTTTTCTATTCTGTTTTCCACTTACTCGAACATATAAATTATGTTATCTAAAGTCTAATCTTGCTGTTTTTATTTGCACAGATTCTTAACCATAGTGTTTTTTTAATCTCCCCATGTGTCTTGTAATTTTGCATTGTGAGATAGATTCTATCTATTGAATTATTTGCCATTATTGGACATGCTTGCCTCTTAAAGAATTGGTAGTAAAAGAATCACTTTCTTCTTTCAAATCATCATAGATCTATACTTTTGTAAATAAAATAAAAAGTAATTATTAGAATAAATTAAATTAACAGAGACATAAAAATAAAAGTGTTAGGTTTTTACAAATATTAGATCAAGTTTACATTAATTACTCTGTCAAATAGCTAAAACCATTCCTAACACTCTCAATGTCTGTACTTGTCACTGATGAGTAGCAATCAGCTCATGAACCAGCACTAATCCACAGATCACACCTAAGGTAACACTAGAGTTCCCTAGAATGCCTTTGTGTTTGTTCTGTCTTGCACAGCAGATTTGTTATTGGTGTGAGAGAAAAATGTACCTTTAATTGTTGGTTGAAAGAGTCTCAGATTAGGTGGATAAAGTAAATTTGAACCTGAAACTTACTTAAAGTACAAGACAATGTTTACAAATTCTGAGAAGATGTATTCATTCTTAACAAGAGACCAGTAACCAAAGATAAGCTTCTTTTCCATCTCTCATACTGAGGGATGGATATTTTGTCTATCCTTTTCCTTGGGGTATAGCCTTTTGAAGTTTACTGCTTTTGTGGAAGTCCCAGTGGTAATAGTCCAGTATGTGTGGGCACAGACACACGATCCTATTCCTGAGACAGACCATAGCTTTTATCCAATTGATCTAATTTCACTCTTGGTCATACAACTGCAGAATCTAATAAAAACTGATTTCTTTAATTTTAAATAACGCCCTCATTTCTCACTTCTTCATTGAAAAACATGTTAGATTTTGTCTTGCATTTCTAATGCTTTATCCAATAAGTTCTATTCTTATTATTCAGTCCAAAATAATCCTCAAACCTGATACATCCTAGAATCTAGAACCTAGATGGAACACTGGTACCTATTCTTAAATCTGAAGGTCTTTCTTGGCTTTTTTGCAATTTTTCTTTATGGTGCTTAGATTTTTATGAAACTTATTCACTACATAAAATACTGGGTGATCTCTTGTTTGCAACCACCCAATTCAAAACTGATAAAATATGTAATTTTAAAAAATTACTAGATGTAAATAAAAAGAAAACAAGATAATTTACATAACAAAAGACAGAAAAATAAATAACTGGAAACTTATACCCTCTTCCAATTCCAAAAAAGTTGAAACTATAGCCAACTATGTGCTATAGACAGGGGACATCTAAAACAAAATGATATGATAATATAAAGTACTGGGGGAGAAAAGGATAGTATTCAAACTCTAAAACAAATAAAGAAAGTTACAATATTAATAGCAAATTATTTCAAATTTACTAAATGAAACCAAGAGAGCACACAATTTATTAATTCAATTATGGATATTGTTCTAGGCATTTTGGTCACAGGAGTTGATAATACATAGAGGATGTATGTTAGTAGAAAAAAATCAGGCCAAAAATAAGTGAATAAAATATTCTTTTGATTGTAGGAAGTTCTAAAAAGTAGATAATAAAACATAACCTATATTAAGGTTGAGGACGCACAATGTAGAGGTATGTTAAATAATATGGTATGCTGTAGAGGAAGAATATTCTAGACTAAAGAAAGAGCAAATTCAAAGACCTCAGGCAGGAACAAGATGTTTTCACAACTGGCAAGAAACTCAGTTCTAATGGAAAGAATAAAAGTGCTTACAAGGTGGTATGAAAATGATAATTTTAATGGGAATCATCAGGCAATGATTGAGCAGGAAAATGAGTTATTATAATTTCTATTTTAAATATATCTTCTTGGCCACTGCATGGACATTAGGCAATATATTGGTAAGTGTGAAAACAGAGATCTATTTTAGTAGTCCAAGCAAATGGACACAATTTAAAATGAAGATGAGGAAATAACTAAGTATAGGAACAAAAATGGAAAGAATTATAAGGGAGTATATGACAAAATGTTATGCAAATAAATCCAAAAATCTGTGAAAGGTGAATTTTTAGTAAAATATACACAAACATGATATTGAACTACTACCAAAGTGCTACCTAAAAAAAAAAGAAACATGTCTGTATTGTTTTGTTGCTAAACTCTTTCAAATAAAAAGTGAATAAACAAATCCAAATGCTATTGAAACTTATCTCAAACATAACTTTCAGAACAAAACTTCTAAATCTTTTTAAAACTCTATTATACCATCAATAGTAAAACTTGACAAAAATACCAAAGCCAGACAGCCAAAATAACAACAGACAAATCTCACTTACTAAAGTGATACCAAATTTCAAAAGAAAATATCAAATCAAATGAAGTAGATGTATAAAATAACATTCTGTGGACAGACACATTTCATCCCAGACACATAAAGGTCATTTCCTTTCATAAAACATACTAAAATGATATATTAATTATCACACAATCAAACACATTTGTAAATATTGAATTTATATCCACAGAAAAGCTAATAAATATTTAGCCACTTGCTCCTCACATTAGTTCTATGGGTCACTATATGACTGCATTCTACTGGGCTTTGCTAGGCAATGTTAAGCTGAGTTGTGCTGACAAGATTCTCTAAGGACCCAGGCTTAAGGAATATTCTATCTGGAGTATGCTCTTCTAAATGACCTAGGACAGAGAGGTAAGAGTGGGCCAAACAATACAAACCCATTTAAAGCTGCTACACCTATGTATCACTGGTCAAAGCAAGTCATGTGACCTATTCCAAAGTCAATAGAGTGGGAAATGTGGACAAAGAGTCAGGAGAAAAGGTCACCATACAATCTATCTCCCAAAATAAACATGCAAAAGTGATCAAATAAGAACCTTTACTATCCTAGAAATAGATGGGTTATTTTTTGACATAATAATATATATAGAGAGAGCTATTAAAAGCCAAAAGCCAACATATATTTTAACAGTTTAACACTAAACACATTTTATTGAAGTGATAAAAATGAAACAGATGCTTACTTTATCAGTATTATTGAACAATATTCTGGAAAATCTAGCCAGTGCAATTAGAGAAGAGAAGGAAATAAGTGGCATACAAATTTGCGAGGAGAATGACAATTTAACACTTTATGCAGATGGTATGACTATATAAGCAAGAGAATAAATAATGATCACCAAGCAGTAAAGAATTTAACAAAGTGAATAGCCAGCCAATTAATACAGAAAGTAGTTTTCCTATATATAAACAATGGCAGGTCAAAATATAGAGAAAGAAAAAAATTATTATCACTTATATTTACATCAATAACATTAATAATCATCATCATCATGAGCATGCTTAACCAGATATATACTGAATCTATATGAAAAACATTATAAATCCATGATCTATTATATGCCAGGCATTTTACAAATGATAGATAGCAACAGTCTTGAAGGTATAATAGGAAAAACAATGTTTTTTGATAAGAAGCTATATTATTATAATTGTTCCAAAATAAATTCATAAATTCTATTCAATACCAATTAAAATTCCATCAGACTTTTCACTTGGGGGCACTTGACAAAATGACACTAGGGTTCATAGGGGGGAATAAATATGTGACAATATCCAAGAAATTTCAGAAAAAGATCAGTAATGAGACCCTTATCAGATATTTAAAAGGCCACTAATGAGGGAGTTTTTAAATAAATTTTAGTTCTTTTATATAATAATTAATATGAAGCTATAAAAATTAATGTGCATTTCATATGCAAACTTCCAAAATATTATTTTATATATATAAACATAAAAATTTAAATTTAAAAACACACACATGAGAGATTTCTGAACAAATAAAAGAAACTATTAAGTGGTTATATATTCAGAGAGGCACTAGTGGTTTTCTACTAGAGAAAAATAAAAAACTTGCACTTTTCATCATTTGATTGCCTTTTGGTGATGTGTGTATTATTTAGTTTTTGTTCTTAATTGAATTCTCAAAAAGCTTCCCAATGCTGATGGGCTTTTGATGTGTCTAGGAATCACAGTGAAATTTGTATCCATAACAAATATTATATTAAAACTTGCTATAGAACAAAAGAAATTCAGATCAACCTATGGAACACTTTAATGATTTATTTTCTTAAAGTGTGCACTGTACTATTAATTTTAAGGTATCCATTTGCCTCTGCAGACATATATTCCACATACATTTCTCTGATTATAATTGCAATATTAACACTAAAACACGAAGGGTTCTCGTTTGACAATAGCTAAAAATTATCTGAGACTCCCATTAACTTTGATGAGTTTCTACTCTTTTTAACTCATCGTGTGGCTGTATTACATTTCAAAGGAGCCAGTCAAAAATACCTGAAATATTCTGATTTAGTAAAGAGTTCAATGACATCTCCTTGAGACACTAAAAGATTACAAACTATGAGCAAAGAGTATCAAGACAGAGTGTGCAATAAATCTCCCCTGTTTGCTCAAGGGGCCAGATAACTGTACCTTCTTCTCATGAAAAAATAAGTATTATTTAAACCTCATTCTTCACTGGTGTTTCAAAACTCTTAACTAAAATACTCAAGCCATTGTGACTTTCAAATACGAATTTTTCAATGTTTGAAATGTGCGAATGTCTGAAATAACCCCCCAAAAGATGGGAAAAGTTAGCGAAGGTTTAATGCAAAGGACACATACATGTACCTTACTTGCAGCAGCATCACTAAAACATTTTTGCCCAGGAATCTGGCCCTATGGAAACATATTTGATGTTGAAACAAGGTCTCTTTGCTAGTTATTTCATTGCATGTCCATCTGCTGTGTTGAGAGCTTGCCAGCTCACAAACTGGTCTGCTATTTTCAGTAAGCATGTGCCAAAGCAGCACATGGTTTAGACTGGCAGATTACATAAGGCTGCGAGTATCCACTATAATAAAAATTTAGTCTTTTGCCCAGTGTGTTTGATCCTTAAATTGCTCACTGTGCATTCATTAACTCTCAAAAATTCCCTTGAAAGAGGTGACATATCATTAGTTTACTTTACAGTTAGGGAAACTTGACAGGAGATGAAGTGACTTAACCAGAGCCACAGGTAAATCTCAATGGAATGTCTGGCTTTGTTTATTTAGAACTACAACTTCTCACCTAAGTTTCTGATACTTTTGTCAGGGGGGGAAATAAGTCATGTAATTCAATATGGTATAGACTGTGCGCACCATGGCAAATGTAGAATTTCTGAAAAGTAAGAATGATACTTTTGAAATAAGACAAAAACATGTATTTGCTAACATAAATTCTGATGTATCATGAGTCTGGAAATCCTTGCTTACAAACCAGTAATTGAACTATTATTATATTTTCCTCTTGAAAGTCTATTTTGGTGCCTACGAACACCTTGTTGGACTGGTAATCTCTGTACCAGAAGAGCCATACAGAAGAAACTTTAGGAATATTGTCTAGCACACAGAATTCTTGAGAAACCTTTGAGCATAACTTCTTTGGAGAGATAAGCAGATAATGTTTCAATTTTTGTCAACTTTTACAATCATTTTAAAGTTTAAAATTATGTATGAACAAAAGTTATGAAAATGTATAAACTTACTATTTCTAAATATCTAATTATGGCATTATAGCAAAGTTTCACTAGAATCATAGTTTAAAATAGGAGTTTTGAAATTTCATGGTTTGTTAGATCAATTGGAGTTTGTCTCTTGATCAAAATAAATTTCTAGACTTGTAAAAAATGAAATTTAAAATTTTTCTAGACTATTTTATTAAAGGCTCTGATGAGTACTGAGACAGCATACCAATTATATTTGTGAATTGCATGAATCTGAATGAGATATAGAAATTGTTCACCTATTATCAATATCTAAAAAAATCTTGATGGGCAAAAAAATAAACAGATAAATCGATATGGTTATAATATGGTACCGACTAATGTAAGTTCACCTTGTTCTAGAGTCTAAAAAAATCCAACTTTACAAAACCACAATAAGGAAGGCTTGCCTAGAAAAAACACCTATGCAAAAATCACACTGGACTTTTAGTTTAACTTTGTTATAAGTGTGACGTGGCCAGACCATCATATTTAGTTTAAGTTATGTCTTAACTTAAGACATGCTTAAGTCTTAAGCATGAGACTTAAGTACTTTACTCTTTGAGAACACAAAGCAGAATCATCAAAGACCCGAAGAAATGATATAATGCTTAGTTTAAGTAGTGAGATTATTTAACTTAGAGAATGTAGGTGAGACACAGATATTTTAAAATATTTGAAAGACTGCATGTGAAAATTTATTTAGCCATGATTTATATGATTCCAGAGGTAAGAACAAAATCCAACAATTGAATGTTACCAAGGGATAGATTTCAATTGAAGTTAAGGAAAAAGTTTTTTTCAGGTAGAAGTATCTGAGAACAAAATGGGCTTTCTAAGAGAAAAATTATTGAAGGGCTTTATGCTGAAGCTAGACAACTATTTGTAAGTTTGTAAGTTGCATATAGAAAGGTATTTAGTCATCTATCTGGACATGGGAGGGAAAGTAAGGGATTTGGAACATTTTACTTTAGTGGTCTTTTTAAATTCATACCCAATTTAAAAGAAAATTCTCTAGAAGTTAAGACCAACTGATTGAGCTAATATCCAATACATACATATATGCATATGTATGTCATGTATATTTTACACTCATTACTGTTTAGATACAAGCGTGTCTGGAGAATTGGAAGTTTTTTATGTTGTAAGAAGTTAGTGTTAGTAAATATTATCTCTTCAGGTTGGAGAAATTTGGATTCCAATCTTTTTAATCCTAGTTTGTCTTTGAAATCACTTGACTTCCTCTTAACTGTTGTAATGACTCTACTCTGTTTACATGGTTAAAATTGACTCGAGATAAAAGTGACAGCTAGGGCAGTGCGTACAAGGACAGAAAGGCGAGATAGGGGCGGGTTCCTTGAAGATGACAAGAGGAAGCCTGGATTTGCTGGAGGAGGCAAGAGGCCACGAATAAACGGATTCAGAAGGGAATGGTTTGGTCTGAACAACAAGAAACAGGGAAATGTTAAGCTCTCAAAAGCTTTCCAAAATAAAAGGGACATGGAGAATACAAGATGTGATATGTCCTAACCCTGCTATCTCACTGAGAGACACACAAAAGAAATGGGCAGATAAAACTGGCATTTATCAGGAATGGAGTAGATACACCCTTAACCTGGTGACTCCATGGGCAGACTACAAGCAGGAGGCTTACTTGTTCTGGGAGGCGAGTTCAATACCGACAAGGAAGGATAAGACCTGAACAAAGAAAGGGGGAAGTAAGTCTAAGGACCTGAGGTGGAAGCCTAATGGGATTGGGCAGCGATTCCCATTTCCAAGAGCAAAAATGACTTTTACAGTAAGCCTCAGCAAGTGACTGCGTTTCCATGTCCCTGTGCTAGTAGATGGGCAGCTGTGACCCTGCTAGGTATAGCACACTGTGGATTTGCAGACTTGTGTTAGGGGCTACGGTTCATTTTCTTTTCTGTAGCGACAGATATTTTCTTGGAAACAATGTAGGAAAAAAAGGATTCTATTATACGTACATCTCAGTATTCCGACTCGTATATGATTTTAAAGGTTTCTATTCTATTTCCCCCATATATAATATAGAAGGATATTCACTTGAAGAAGTTCTTTGTTAAATATGTTTATTGTGTGTGTGTATATATATATATATATATATATATATATAATGAGTTTTATATTTATTTCTATTTTTCACTAATGAATTTTATCAGATGTAGCTATTCAAGGAATGAAGTGGGCTATTATTGTTATTATTTAAAATATTGCTGTTTACTAGGTTAACAGCACGGATTTCATTAAAGTAACATATCAGATTCTAAAATCTCTTGCGTGCTTACAAAGTTGAGGTCTATCTGCAGAAGCTAAGTTGCTTTCAATATAACTCACCCCAGAGAGGCTAGCTAGAAAGCTCCATGAAAGACAGTAGTTCTTTGGCCATTCTTTGGTCATCAGCTCACAGTTATGTGTTCACTGTTTATGAAGAACTGTTTTGAGAAAATGGAGAGGTGCAATAAATAATAATTTGGGGTGTTTGTTCACCTCCCAGAATAGAATACTCAGAGACAAATCACGTAAGAACAAAGGAGAGAGGGTAGGCTACAAAAAGAGCATCAAGCTGTGTGATACAATGTAAGTAGGAGAATATAAACTATATTCAAATAAACTTTATGCTAAAGAAGAGAAGAGAGCAAATGAAGATCTCCAGGTTGGAGAACAAGTTACAGTCTGATGCTAGGTCTCATAAAAATGGCTTCCTTGTAAGAAAAAAGTGAGCAACTCTAAAAATTACGAAGGAAAAAACCAAGATAATCCGACTGCAGACTAATGCTATTAAACCCCTTTTAATTCCTTCACTCTCATTTCTCTCTGTGTATCTTCCATAAAGCAAGAGCTAGTGACTATTGTTTGGTATGTCAAGTAGATGACAGGTGGCTGAATTTCAAAATGGAATTGTATGAACGAAAGTGCCCTAATGGAAGGTGAGGGAAAATCTGATCAAACACGCCTGGGTGCTTAAAGTGATCAGATCATTCCCTACATCCAAAATTCAGGGAATTTCAAATCTATCTTCCAAGCAGCAGAAAATTCTGAAAATCCACCTGTGGGATGACAAACCACACCATTGCAATGTTCCATGTGAACATATGGAAAGACATCTTCATACTTTTTCTGACTAGAGGCTACATACTTCATTTTTTTTTCCTTTTTAAGAGAGGAACCTAGATTTACATTTCTAAGTAGTATGCAGTCTCAGTACTTATTAATTAATAAGACATCCAAAGAAAGAAAAGAAATTCATATGAAATAAATTCTCATTGCTTTTTAACATCATTTCTTTTATTTAACCATGCTATGAGTGTTATATTTGCAATCTTTAATTTTTAAAACACTCCTTATGGATAAAAAACTGAATTTCAGGCTTATCCTATACTTAAAATACAAGTATGTGGTCAAATTCTAGTATGAAATAAATTTTTTAATGAGTCGATAATAAAAATTTTTGACTAAAAGACCATTTATAAATGTATGTGTGAAACAGTCTTTGATATTCATTTCTATTCATCTTGACAGTAAAAAAGTTTCAAACATGGAAATGGACAGAAAAGTACAACGAGCAAGTCTAACTTAAATAATCACTTAAACTTAAGTCATGCAAGGAACGTTTATTATAATAGAAGTACTTGAAATTACATGGGAAAAAGCTACGACAATTGGCAGATTATGATTCAAGTACCTGTAAATTTTTATGACACTGTAATGTTTTAAAAAACGTAAGAGTAGGGAATCCATATGCTATTCAGTTTAGGATAAATTAATAAAATTCTGCATATGATTATCTACCTTAGTGATATTTTTGTGGTGTCTTCAGTTAAATTCAAACTACTGTAAATCAATTCAGTAATAGTTACTGAAATAAAGAGAAAGAAGATAAAACCTTGAATAAATGTACCAAGAAAAAAACATTATAGTCTTGGCATGTTTATAGTTCAACAGGACATTAAGTTAGCAATTCAGCAAAAAATGAGCCTTCCAAAATATTCAAAAGTCCTGATTTATTCTTTCATACAACCAGGCTAGTGATTTCTTTAAAGATCTCATCGATATGTAGACATTTATTTCTCACTGAAGCCACGGATAGTTTATTGCGCTTTAACTAGTAACCCAGGAGCTATTTTTTTTTTTTTTAAAGAGAAGAAAACCAGTTTTTCTCTGGATTGAACATACGGTTTGGGAGGTTTTGCTATATGAAATAGGGCAAGGCTACTTTTGAGAGTCTGCTATTTATCTCTTAAAAAAAAAAAAAACACTAAAGTTTGACTGACACTAATTTCCTGAACAAGATACCCTGGAAACTCCAGTTTATCTCATAAAATCATAACAGACAGGGTTTGTGATGTCCCCTCTGCAAGATTCTTTATTCTGTCAGTTTATAGCATTTGAAATGACGGAAAGAGATGCGTTGCTTTCATATGCCATCCAGGAGAACAGAAGCTGTCACCAACAGTGTAATGTGCTGTGTATTATCACTCTGAGTGATCCAGAGGCCCAGAGACTGTCATCTTTTTAGACTGTACAAGTCAACACAAATAAAACTGAGGAGGCAAATGATAATGTCTGAGATAGAGCCAGGCTCATTCTGGCCATTACTTTTTATTCAAACCTTAGAGATGACATGATGTGAAAAATGAGCCTATGTCTAGTTCAGTGCCCATTAGTGTGTGAGCACATTATCTTCCACTTTTCACATTGAATCTCTCTGTACTCACTCTGCCAGTTATAGCTCGGCAGCCTGTCAGCTTAAGGGGTTTTAGACTTCCTTTTGTTTTAATCAACTTTATGTAATTATAAATAAAAAGTAATATTATCTCTCTGTTGATATATTGCAAACATTTTGAGCTACTTGTTCACAAAATTAGTCACAGTATTTCCTCAAGTTTCTTAGAGATCATTCTTTTGTAGCTAAATCACTAGCCTGTTGTTTTGAATGTAAAATAACCACTGAGAATGATTTTTAAAAATAAATAGAATTTTCATTTAAATAAATAAGCTGAGTATTTTAATCTGCACTAAGACATGATTGCCCCCTCATTTCCTATCCATGATAAATTTTATAGTCTTTCCGTATCTAAATACCTCAGATATTCCTTATCAAAAAGGGAATAAATAGTATAATTTTGTGTAAAAGACTCAGGGGTATTTGTTTTCTGTAGTAACTTATCACTGAAGAAAAACCTGATGAATATTTTTACAATCCTGTCAGTTGCCAGAACCTCACTTTGCCTCCATAGACATAAAAGAAACCATCTCTGTGCCTGGTGATGTGGAGAAATCAATTAATTTATCATATCACTCTTTAAGTGTCACATTATTTTGGCCAGGGGTAGCAAATTGAACTATGAAAATGTACTTTTCAACAACTCTATTGGGTAGAAAACCTGACAGCCCTCAAAGTGTAGATCTGCCATCTTCAAAAATAGCTGCAAGCACACATATGCACACATACTCACGCACTTTAAATAAAAATCCAGTTTTTGAAGGGTTTTTAACTAGGCCACTAACATTATCAACAGCTAGAACAAATTCCTATTATTTTTCCATTTGTAATCTTTAATTATCCCCAATCTTCTCAAAATATTCCATAACTACCTTGCAGGTAGAATTAGGCACATTTCAAAGGGATTCCCAAGGATATAAATACCAAACATGAGATAGTTATGATTCAGTTATTGAAATTACAAAGTGCCTTATTAAAATAGAAAAAAAAGCCATCAGTATTGAGTATGACTTGAAAGATGTGATTGGTGATTTTTTGGACACTTACTGTGTATTTAGTTTTGCCGTGATACCATCTCTTACTATTGCCTTCATGTTGGATTCTATTCCATTTTCTAGCCACAGAAAGAGCCTAAACAAATCCAAGAATCTTAGAAAAAGAAGCTGAATTTCTTATTAGCGAATTTTCACATGCATCCTGTAACAGGAGGGTAACAGCAGGTTTTATGATGAGCTTTGTTTTATGTTAGAGTCATCAGCCTTCCCCTCTTAGACTGAAGCATTGTTTGGGTACCATAATTTCTTACATCAGAAAATGGTTTACAATGTTTTCAGTTCTTTTCTGAAATGTCAATGATAGACATTACTGTCTGTGCAGAAGTTAAATGGTACCATATTGGAACAATGGTAGATGCAGAGTATTTATTTTAACTTCATCTTCCATTTTCTTCTGCATGGATTATCATCCTGTGTTATTTATGGCAAGAATGATGGCCTGAATGTACAAAATTGTGTGTACTGTCTGAGAAAGATATTAGAACAACGATGATGATTTTCTATGGTGAATATTTTGTCCAGTCACAACAATGTTGGTGACATTAGCTGAGGTTTATTTTAAAATCCCAATCCAGATAACAGATTAGTAGTCTAATGAATGACCACCTTTGAGAGAAACCAAAACCTTATGTTATGGGAAGGTGGAGATACCGACACAGTGCATGATATAATAAAGTATTTCATCTCTTGTGTTTATGCAATATTTCAAAGAGTTTTATATTAGCTATGTAACTTTTATTTTATCTAAAAACTGAAACATTCAAATGACTAAAAGTAAACAGGAGCATTTTTATAATATTTTTAAATCATTCTCTAATATCACTTTTTTTTTAAAGAATCATGGAGGTTGAAATAATAGCAGGTTTTTCAACTGTTAAAATTGTGTTTCCTAAAAAGAAATACCCTTTACATTTTTGAGAATCTACCTAAGGCTCAATTAAATGAGTAGAATAAGTGAGTGATTATTTTTCACTCTTTAAGATGAAGCCCACTGCTTTTTACTTTATTACTAGGATGTTGTCCTTGGCACATATATTGCTGAGAATAGCTACTAATACTAATTTAAAATGATATCTTCATTGCCAGTGGAAAGCTGGCATGGAAGGTAATCCAATTCATTGGCAAGAAAAATTTGTTACCAAAGACATCCAAATAACAAATAATCTCTAGTAATTTGAATCTTATTCCCAATCCCTTTTTTATTCAGAATGAGTTTAGTACATGTGAAATGTTTTCATATTTTGTTTTCATAGAAAATTCACTGACTAAACAATACATTCCTAAATTTCCAACACCTGTAGGTATTTTTTTCACTCTTTTTATTTCCCTTGTTTATAAAAAATATCAAGTACCTTATTTAATCCAGTTGTTACAGTTATATTTTCCAAAGAAATATCTGGCTGGTGACCTTTCTAACCCTGAAAGACCCAAGTTTCTAGACTTGGTGTCATCCCAATCCTTTTTCATTCTCCTTTTAAAGAAAGTTGTTTTTTTTTTTTTTTTTTGTAATGGAGGTCAAACATTTTTCTAGGTTTATATATTATTTTTGTTCTTTATTTGGTTATCAAAATACTGGCAGATTCATTTTTACCAAAGACAGTATATTTAAAAATTGATTAATATTCTATAGACTTTTTTTGTGTTTATACTTTTTGTGTTTATACTTTTTAAATTTTTGTGTTTATACTTCTTAAAAGATTTTGATATACCTAGAGGAAGAAGAAAATATTAACTGTTCAAGACACTAGAATTAGAGGAAAACAGGACTGGGAGAAGGGATCACTTGTTCTAAAGGCTTAATTGCTTAAGAAACTCTTCATATTAGAAGTTCTTATGATACTAAAGAAACTGTCCCTTGGTGATATGGTTTTTAAAAATGTTACTAACTCTTAAAAAGTTTTTATTTCATTAACATTAGGGTTCACAGATTTTCCAATTTCAAATAAGCTCTTTACCTTGAATAATTTTATGCTACTAAAGTAAGTCATCTCGCCAAGGGATTAATGAATGTTAGAAGGGAAGGGCCAGTTTTGTGCATCACAAGATGACTGTATTATTCAGGGCAGAAAATCTGTAATGAATCTTAAGTAGATTTATGCAAATAGTCCAAAATCCACTGGAAACATATCTGGTAAATTAAACTTTTTTTTTTTTCCTTCCAGTGTCCACTTGGGAAAGAGTGTTGATGAAAGATAAAATGAAAAAGAGAGAGAGAGGAGAGATAAAATTAAATAACCAATAATGCACATTTTCAATACACTTTTCAGAGTTGTCTCAGTTTATTCTATTGTTGATTATACAATAATGGTGGAAGTTCTATACCTCACAAAGGTAGAAGACCCATCAAAAAGAGAGCCATTAGAAGCAAATATTTATAACTGCTGGGAATTTTGAGTCAGGACAAGATTATTTTAATAGGATTTTAAAAATCTACACAAATCCACTAACAAAATAGACAAAGAAAATAAGAATGTTTTTAAAAGGGACAATATGATAAGAAATACCTAGAAACCATAAAATATGAATGAGTAGAACCCAAGCACCATCAAAACAGAGCCCACACAATTTTGCTTCTCAAGAGTTAGTAGAATAAGGTAAATGGGGCTGAAGGGTCTAAGAATCCTGTAATACAGATATAACCAATAAATAGCTACCTCCAAAAGGAGAATATCCCACTCAGAATCCTCACGCAAACATATTTGAGAAAAAGAACATGGCAAAACAGAAAAGACTTAAAGGACCCACTAAAGAGCTGTGAGGTTCTCAGAGTAGAATAGACGTCAAGCTGACTAGAGTCCTACTCTAGTACTGGAGTAGAATAGACATTAAGGTTGTTGACTAACCTCGATTTGCTCTTAACTGAGGGGTTTTTCTGGATGCAGGAATTTCATTGCTAAGATATTTGGTTATACTACCTTAAGGACAACAGACATATTCTATAAGTTATTTTTAGAAGGACAGAGACCTAAGACTATGAGATAAAAAAATACGGGAGTTGAAAAAAACAGCATATCAGGAACACTGAGTGTAAAGAGAAAAAGTTCACACATAAGGTTAAGCAGAAAGTTTTATGAAAAACAAATCTCAGAAGTATGAAAATGGCTATGAGAGAACTTTAAAAAATATTCATATTGATAACAGAAGATTTTTTCTTGATTAGTGATAGCGTAGTAATGACAGAATAAAAAGAAGTAAAAAAATCCACAAGTAAATAAAGAGATAAATATTTGAGAAAAAAGGATAGAGAAAAAATTAAGAAACGTTTAAAAATTAACACTAATTAGAATAAGCAGAAAAGCAAGAAAAGTACTGTGATGGAAATAGAAAATACAAGGTAGTGAAAAAAACAGGGAAATAGATAAATAGTTGAGAAAAAATATAGATTGAGAGAACAATGAAAGAAGAGAGAAGACATGCAAAAATCCAGTGTGTTTATAATTGAGGTGCTTGAAGAAAAAAATTCAAGGAATGGAACAGAGCACATTCTAAAAATTCTAATTCAACAAAATTATCTGAAATTAAAAAATACTGAATGTGCATGTTGAAAGGACTTACCACGTACCCTAGAAAGTACACTTAAAGCACTCACCACCCGATCCGTTTTTGTAAATTTATTGGATTTTAAAGATAGAGAAAAATATTTTTTTAAGTAACCAGATATAAAGATCAAGTCACTTATAAGTCAAGCCAGTGTTATGTACCTTTGTAAATTGACATAATTTTTTGTTTTGACAAGCATTTCCTGGAGAATCTTCCAGGAGATAACTTTTAGACAATAAAATCGTAGAAGGAGTTTTGGCATAAGTTTTGGTGGTGAGTACTGAATATACTTAATAAATACATAACATTAAGTGATGTAGATAAAAATGATAGAATGCCATGCAAATGTCATATGTAATGAAAAAATAGGTATAATACAGCTAACAAAATGCTAAGGATAGAAGGTAAGAGTATGTAAAATGTAGAATAACTTATGGGAAATACTCATAGATATTAACAAGAAGTAAACCAGGTGCTGGTGAGAAGAAAGGAAAAGGAAAGAAGAGGTTATTAGTAAATCTAACTATTATTCCTAGTAGAGAATAAGTAAAAATTTTTAGGGAGATGGTTACAATAATACAATAATGTACATATAATTATCATTATAAGAATGAACTTGTATTATTCCCTCCAGTTCTACTTGGAATATAGAATTGAATTCATAGAAAATCTGTTTTAATAGATAGAAACCAAGGATATGTTAAGGTTCCACTGGAAAACCCCAATTCCTCTGAAATATTAAAATAAATATGAAAAATAAACATTTATGGTACATTAATTATGTATTATGTTATATACTTAAAACTTTCATATCCTATACATGAATATGGTGAAATGAAGATGAATTATGAGAGTCATTTCAGTAATGAAGTGACCTATCTCCACAATTAAAATAAAATAAGATTCAGATTGGCTAAAAAAGGGAACCTAAATTGACTGGTTATGAAAGATGCATATTAAAAAAGAATTTCAGAATTACTAAAAATGAAAAGATGAGCAAAGATATACTAGGGAAACAAATGAAGACAAGGGATCACCATCTTTATGATAAACAAAGTAGAATTCATGCTTCAAAAAGAAAGGAGTGAAGAAGTAAGGAAGGAAATGAAAGGAAAAAGAGGAATGGGGGGACCAAAGAGAAAGAGAAAGAAAGGAAGGAGGGAAGTAAGGAAGGAGGCGATGGAGAGGGAAGGAAGGTAGGGAGAAAGGAAGGAAGGAGGGAAACATTAAAGAAGCCAAGGAAGTCACTATAAAGTGCTAAGCATAAAAATCAAAATACAGGATCTACTAATAATATTTATGTTAATAAGAGAGCCCTAACTTTTACAGAAGATCATGGAGAATTTGAAAGGTAAATGAAAAGAAAAACAATAATAATGAGTTTAACAATTCTCTCCAAGAGTGATTAGGAAAAAAAAAATATTAGGAGAACATAGTTGTACATAATCCATAATGTAGATTTCATTGGTCTTGGTGAGATGTGGTCTTACAGAGATGAGTGTGTTTGAACACTGACATTTAACAATTATCTCTTTTTTATATGAAGTGCACATTTATAAAAATACAAATAATACAAAAAATCTTTTCTGATGATAATGCAAATAAACAAACAAATTAGAAAATAAAATGAAGGGATGAAGGAAAGAAAGACTTCCTTTTTTTAAGTTAAAAGTGTATCATTAATCCATTTATAATCAAATGACAATGAAAGTCATCAGAATTTTGAGAAAGTACAAATAATGAAAACAATATTGCAGGCATACCTCAGAGATTTTGTGGGTTTGGTTCTAGACCACCACAATAAAGCAAATATTGCAATAAAGTGAGTCAAGGAAATTTTTTGGTTTCCCAGCACATGTAAAAGTTATGTTTACACTATGTTGTAATCTATGAAATGTGCACTAGCATTATGTCTAAAAAATGTACATAACTTAATTAAAAATACTTTGTTGCTGAAAAATGCTATCCATCCTCTGAACTTCCATTCCTTGAGTTGTAATCCCTGACCACAGATCACCATTAACAAATATAATAATAATAATGAAAAAGTTTGAAGTATTGTGAGAATTATCAAAATGTGACACAGAGACACAGGGACACAGAGTAAGCAAATGCTGTTGGGAAAACTGTGCCCATAGACTTGTTCAATGCAGGGTTGCCACAAATATGTAATTTGTAAAAAATGCTGTATTTGCATAGCACAATAAAGCAAAGCACAATAAAATAAGGTATGTTTGTAATAGTATTTATGAAACACAGCCAACACAGTGTTCCAAGGAAAATTCGTAACAGTCAATACTCGTACGAAGTATATTGAAGATGAGCAAATAATTGAAGCGTGCAGTTCAGAAAAGATAGAAAATGATTGAAGAGCAAACTCAAAGAGCAGTAAATCAAACCTAATTAATGAAAATAAACAAATCATGTCAAGAAAACAAATTAATGAAATGTAATATTACATATAGAGAAAAATAAATACTGTTTTTTAGAGATTGAAATATGAAATGTGGCTAGAAACAAAAGAAAAAAATTTATGAGAAAACAAACATTGCTAATATCAAGAAGCAATTGGGGACATATATCTAATGACATTTAAAATATTATAAGAGGCTCCAAGCAATTTTATACCAATAAATTTGACATTTGTATAAAACTGGCATATTCCTTGAAAGCACAATTTACTAATACTAACGGAAGAAATAGAAACACATAGTACTCTAGTATCTGTTAAGACAATTGAATCACTTATAACAACAACAACACCTTTGCGTAAAAAAGTAAACCATGTTCATTCAAGTGGTTTAACAATTGAATTTTTTTCTAACAGTTAAGAAAAAAGGGAAAAAACTACCAAGCTGTCACAAACTTTTCTTGCAAACAAGAAAGACATAAAATTGGAAGAATAGCACTTTTTAGTCATTTTAGGCCAGCATAGCCTTGGTGTCAAAACATGATATGGACACTAATAAGAACATGTAGATGAATATTTCTCATGAAAACAGATGTCAAAATTTTGAACTGTTGTTAGAAAGTTGAATACAGAAGTATAAAAAGAAAGTAACCATTTACACCAAATGAGATTTCAGGAAGACAAATATTCCCCAACTTTTGAAAATCAGTAAATCTAATTTACCATACGAAATTAAAATGGGGGAAAAAACCAAATCATCCTTTAAATAGGTACAAGAAATATCATTTGACAAAATTAACATCCATTCATGATAAAAGCTTTTAGCAAAGTTTGAATATAAGGGAACTGCCTCAACCTGTTAAATATCACATTTAGTAATGAGATATTGAATTTGCTCCCCTCCCCAAGAATTGAAATTAAATGATGACACAGGAATTAGAAAGAAATTAAGTTTTTAGAATCTTTCCCTTGTCATTTTTATTTTCTCTTCAGTAGGATATCCCATTTACTGAAATTTATTAATTTCTTTATTTTGTTTTTGTCTTGGTTATTTTTATGCTTTGCTTGAAATCTGTGAGTCAGTGTGCTTAATTTATATGTCCCAACTATTTTATATTTTCAGGTTAAATATTTATAGCTAAGAATTCTCCTTAGAGTACTGCTATAGCAATGTCCCATAAATTTTAATATTTATTTTCCTTATATTTTTCTAAAAATTATTAATGTTTGGTTTGGCAGAAGAATAATTTTTTAAGTAACTTTATAATAATTAGATGGAAGCAACTTGTTTAGGATTTATTACTAATTTCTTGTTTATTTGCAGAGTTACCAGCAAATGGTGCCAATATTTTTGCATCTAACAAAACGCGATGAGACTTTACTTGTGACTAAATGTATCTTCAGAGTTTGTATATTTTCAACATGCTCATGAAAAGAAGACCTGCTATCTATTCTCAAGGTATACAATCATATTGGTTAATTTTATAGGTATTATTTTTATAGGTATTATCAACCGACTCACTGAAAGTCCATTATTACTAGACCGTATCCCCTCTAATTTCCACTATATCAGAGAGGCTTCTAAGTTTTATATATATAAAATATATATTCATAATTTTTATTACACCTTTGTTTGAAATTGTAAGCTTTAATTTAATAATGTGCACTTTTTTCCTGAATTTTACTTTATTATTATTTTTTTATTTGGGTACCATTGACACACAATGTTACATTAGTTTTGGGTGTATAACACAGTGAATCGACATCTCTATATGTTATGCTGTGCTCACCACAAGCGTAGCTACCATCTGCCACATTGCAATATCATTGACTGTATTCATTATGTTGTACCTTTCATCCCCATGACTTATTCATTCCATAGCTGGAAGCCAGTACCTCCCACTCTCCTTCACCCATTTTGCCTGTCCTGCCACCCCCACCCCTCTGGCAACCGCCAGTTTGCTCTCTGTATTTACAGGTCTGATTCTGCTTTTTGTTTGTTTATTCATTTCTGTTAGGTTCCACATATAAGTGAAATCATATGGTATTTGTATATCTCAGTCTGACTTATTAGCTGAAGTTTACTTTAATTGATAATAAGATCACAACATATGTTTCTTTCTGTTTACATTTGTCTCATATATGTTGCCTATAATTTTGTTTTTAATGTTTCTAAATCATTTTTCTTTAATTGTGTTTTTTGCAAAGAGCGAAGAGTTAGATTTTATGAATAAGTTTGACCATTTTTTCTGTAGTAGGTGAGCTACACTTATTTCCATTTATTTTTATGATATATGTTTGACCTTAGTTCAGCTGTTTTTGTAGGTATACAAACATATACATGTATGCATATAAATACATGCATATGCATATGTGTGTATAATATGTTATACATGTGTATATACACACAGATATGCATATGATCTATTATTACACTGTTTTAGTTTTTCAGTTATTATTTTCATTAGAAATTGGGTTCTGTTGATTACCTTTATACTTATATATTACATACTACAGTGTTGCCTCTTTTGTTAGATAGTATGTATTGGTTTGCTGTTATGAGCAACAATAAAAATTACTTGTAACTTCTTCCCAACACTCACTTTTTTCAATAGTAGTATCTTTCTTCATGTTTGTTTCTGTATTTGTAAACATGCTTTTATTTATAACAGTTCGTTTGCCTTCTTTATCCTTTGACAAATCTGTAAATTTATTCTCGTTCCAGTATTCTCCCTTCTCCTCTCCACCTATAGACTAATTATAAAAATCCAAGGTGAGCCTCCTTTGGAATTTCTTCTCTTGCTCCCAAATTCAGTTGACAACAACATTTAAGAGAAAGAGAAACGGGGGCAGTTCATCTGTCACTTCCTGACACCCACAATCTAAAGCTATATGTTCAATAGTGCTCTTTAATGAACACGAAACAGAATTGTCTTTTCAGTTTGAAGTCCCTGGCCTCAGTGCCAGCTAATGTTGTTGAGAAAGCCAATAAGAGCAGTAAACTACACTCTAATGTCTAAAACACATGCATATCAACTTTCTTTTTTGTATGATTGAATCTCTGATTCGTCTGTTTCTAATTGCTAAGGACTGGGAAATCCAGTCCCCTGTGCTAAGGCTGTCAAGTTCTACCCATTCATGTGCTAGGACTCTAATCCAAGGACTCATGAGGCCTAAGGTCAATGTCTGAAGTTTTAACTTAAAATAAAAATATTGTGTACAAAAATTCATAAACTCCAGTTGATCAGACAAGGTCAAAGTCTCAGGTAACAAGCCCTTACTAAATTCTAAACTTTGAAGCTTTCCTGCATATGTTTCGACCCCAAGTATCTTATTTCCCAAATGATTTTCTGGGTCAAGTTATTGAAGTTCCTGGTCTTTGCACCAGAAGCTGGTAATACTCCCTCTATAAATAACCAATTTGAAACCAATTAGAAGATGAAGTCTGACAGATGGAAACGAAGATATTATATATAGTACTGATGAGGCTACTGTGGAAAATACAGCTTACTGTGTAAGCTACATAGGCTCCCTAGCTCTCTCTCAGACTGAATTTCCCCACCCATCAGAGACAGTGCTAGAAAACTACAAACGTCCCTCATAGACACCCACACTGCTTCTATCATGGAATAACAGCACAGGCTGCAAGTACTGGGCAGGGCAGAGCCCCAGAGGAAAGAAAGGTGCTGAATCCAACACAGTTACCAATATCTGCAAAAGTCACCGGTGATGGAGCTCCGTCTTTTACCAACCAATGGAGTTAAGAAGATGGCACAGAGACCAGGAACACAGTACATGTCTGACAACGTGGAAAAATAAAGCATGAAAGGAGCATCTTCTGCCAATACCTGCCAGTTGGCCTCTTCCACCATGCTTCGTACTTCCTATTTCTTCCTTCTTGATTCATTTCTTCCCGAAAAATATCCTTCATAAGTTCATTAAATGTGATTCGGGGAGGGATACTCTCAGTATTCCTTTTTTTTTTTTTTTTCTAATTTCAGTGTAGTTGACACACAATGTTACATTAGTTTCCAGTGTACAGCAGAGTGAGTCAACAAGGGTATACATTACGCTATGCTCTTGTGTCTATTTTGCCTTTCTTATTGAATAATGGCTTATCAGTATATACAATTCTAGATTGATATTTTTTTCTCAGACTTTTGACATTAGTGAAAATTCTCAGTTGCATTAATTGTTGTGTAAAGACACTGTTGGTATGCCTGTTATTCTATAAATAGTAATTTGAGTTTTTTTCCCTATATTTTTAAAGATATTTCTCTTTATGCTTAATGTTCTGAAGTTTTACTATAATGTGTCCAACTGAATTTCTAAATTTATTATAAGCAAGACCCATATTTTCTAAATCTGAAGATTCGGGGCTCTATTAATGCTGTTATTATCTCATTCCATTTTCAAAATATTTTTTTACTTTATCTTAAATGCCTTTAGATCTATATTAAACCTATTACCCTGTCCTATTTACCTTTATATTCTTTTCATCCCTTTTATCTTTGGATTTAAACAGGATTCCAAACTGTTAATTTTATGTTTGTCTCCCAAATTGTTAATTTTATATTTGACTGTCCAATATAGAATTTTTTTTATCCATTGGGTTTTAAAGACTTTTTCATGTATATTTTTTAAATATTTTGTAAATATTATGTAATATTTAAAATAAATTTTAAATTTTATGTTTGTCTCCCAAATTGTTAATTTTATATTTGACTGTCCAATATAGAATTTTTTTTATCCATTGGGTTAGAAGACTTTTTCATGTATATTTTTTAAATATGACCCTTCTTTTTTCATAGTATATCTTTTTTTATGATAGTGTCTATTTTACAACAATTGAATTTTAAGCTTATTATATGGGAATTTGTGTTATCTAGAGTTTGTGGATGAACTAATTTGCAATGTGCATTTGTTGATGTTTTATTACCATATCAAGTAGTTTATAATTTTGTGTGCATGAGATTATTTTCAGCAAAATTGTTTAATTTTTCCAGTGGGCATCCAATGCATCCTGGGTTGTTGAAGTTTTACTTCCGCCAGGTTTTTCACCAGTTCCGATTCTGAATGGTAAGTTAGTCAGGTGAAGAAGCACAGACCATGTGAGTCCATTCTGGTGGCAAGCAATGGCCGGTACATTCTTTGCAGATACAACTGTGGCAGCCATTCCAGATGTAAGAGCAGGTTGCAATCTAGGAAGTAGTAGGAGAAGAGAGTAAGAAAATCAGTGTGTATCCAGGAGCAGTGCAGAGGGTATATTCATTAAATTAGTCCTGATTGTGATTGTTGGTCCTATTTGAACATTTTTCAGGCCAGAATCTCTTGTTCTCTGCTCCTTGCTTAAATTTCCCAAAGTCAGTTGTTTTTATTTACAATTACAAATTATGTCTTAAACATTTTTAATGTTGATTACTCTACTTATCAACACATCTAACAATGTTCTACTATCAAAATAAGTTAATTTTTATTAATTTTAGCATCAGACAATGTTAATGGCTTAGATTTAGAAGCCATGTTAACAAAAATACAATTTTGTTTTCATCGGATGTTATATTTGAAATTATGTGAGTTAAATGTGAGAAAAATACAGATTCACTCTAATTAGTAAACCTATTTTCTTATAAAAATTATTGATCAATACCATCAGTGATACTGACTGTATGATATTCCTTTGTTGACATATATAAGAACTTATTGAACCTATTCCCAAGTAGAAGGCAACTAGATAATATCCAATCTCTCCTGATTAAAACCAACTGATTATAGCTTAGTAAACAAATATGTTTAGGTAAAGTTTTGAGAAGTCTTATAATGGAATATTATACAGTCCTTTAAAATTGTGCTTAAAAAATTTTGTATCATGTAGAAAGAGCACATTATGACATTATATACATGGTTTGAATTAGATTGTATGACAAGAATAACTTTGTTATCTCCTGAAGAGAATAACTGTTAAAAATAACTGGTTGTTGGGGATAAATTTTCAATGTTTCTCATGTATCTATATCCTATTATATTTATTCTGTATATTCTGCAATTACTGTGAGATTGTTTGAACTAATTTTTTAAAGTTAAATTAATGGTGCTTATATGTTTGCATAGAAATGTCTGAATTTTATCATGGAATTGATTTATAGAAAAACATCTACTTATTAAAGGCATAAATTTTTAAACTTACATATTCAGTCAAATTTGTTCATCTCAGTGTTTAGAATATAACATTTGATTTAAGTATATTTCTACAGTTTGGCTATCTCTACTGTACAGCAGTATAATGATCCAATTATAAAAGAGAAATGGAAACAAAGAGTCTACTTTACAAATACTACTTATTGGAGACGGTTTGCCAATAAAGAAAAACTAGTGGGACACGTTAGAGCAGAAGGCTGGGTCTAGAGAAGCTTATGTTAATGTTGCCTTTCTGCTGTTTTGGTTTTGCATTTTATTAGCTAAAGAAATTGTTCATATTTGAAGGAAGCCACTCTATAAGGAGTGACACAATATTATAAAAAAAGGAAAAACAATTTAAAAATATCTGAAGAAATGAATAGAAAAAAGGCAGAGATTGCATGTTAAAAATTATCTTTAATGTCAAAGCTGTAGTGGGAAAAGCTGCTTGCTATGGTTGCATTTAACAGTTGAACTTTTTTTCTATTATGCTTGGCCCCTTTAAAAAGAAAAACAATTTTCAATCATTCACTATGTTTAATTTTTAAAACCCATTCCATATTTTAGCTGTCACTTTGTTAGATGGCAACTTTCTTGGAGGTATTTTCACAAATGCAATAAACATTATTCATTAACATGTCAATAAGTCAATGTCTCTGTTAATGTGAGTATATTTTAATAATTTGTTGTGGGTACATCTTTCTATCCTATAAAAGATGAACAAAAATTGCAGTTGAAGAATTTAGATTATTCATTTTCAGTTTTATAGAGCAAATTTGGTACTTTATTTCATTTGAATCCTTAGAAGCATAATAGGCAACTTGCAAAGATTTTGCACATCTGTTAAAATGCAACTGGTCTGTGCCGTCCACCACAGTGAAGTGCAAAGGATTCCACCACAGACTATTTTCCCAGACTGTTAATTCCCTTCCCAGATGGTACTGCAGAAGGCAGCATGAAGTGTATGACTTTTTTAGCCAATTCAAGAAAAATTCTATTCTAAGAAGAAAATCTCTATTCTAAGTAGTGACATGGAACAGAGAGAGCTTAGGCTGAGTTCTTTCCCGTCACTACATCACCATCACTGGCATATTCTTTCTCATGGAAAGAAAGGTGGGAGAAGCCCCTCACATTCATCAGCAGTGTGGCATTCATGGAGACTAAAGCATATATGTAAACCAATCCATTTTCTAATCCATTGTATTTTCCCATAATTTTAGTCTCTTTCTGAATACATAAAATGTGATAAGAAAGCCTTAGGGATACTAATATTCAAATACAATATACGCATATTTATATAAAGAATGTTCTAGTCTTTTTGTGTATTGATTTTTGTTATAGAGAAGAGAGAACCACTTTCAAATGGGGGGGGGTGGGGGGCAAGAATCTAGAATATTAAAAAAGAAAAGAATTTGATGTTTGTTACACTTAAAGGGAACACAAATTATACAGATTAATGCTTATTATTTTCCATTTTTTAAGATTTTATTTATTTGAGAGAAGTCAGCAAGACAGAATGAAAGAGAAAGAGAGAGAAGAAGCAGGGGGAAGGACAGAGGGAAAGGGAGAAGCAGACTCACTGCTGAGCAGGGAGCCTGACCTGGGGCTCAATCCCAGGAACATCTTTCTGACATGCTGGGATCATGACCTGAGTGAAAGGCAGATGCTTAACTGACTGAGCCACCCAGGCACCCCTGTTTTCCATTTTGCTAAGGCTTAGCTTGAGAATCAGCTCTCTGCCAGTCTCAAATAAATAGAAAACTAGAAAACATTTGCTAAAGTATATATTTGTAAAAGTAAGCTTGTGCAACATTAAAAAGAATATACTATAAAATTAAAATGTACATTTGTAGGTTTTAGATTAAAATACCTAAAGAAAGGTTAAACTGCAAAGCTGTCTTTGTTTCCATAATCTCACCCCCAAATCACAGATGCAGACAGTCTGGGGAGGAAACTAGGAAATACACACCTCATCCATACATATGTCCAGTTTTCTGATGTCATCCATTGGTCAAAGACAAAGAGGGGAAGAGGACAATGTTGTCCACTGATGCAAGAAGATGAGGTAAGAAAGGTAGATAATAAATCAGAAGAGGCACAGAGAAGTAGAATGAAACTGTGGAATATATATATATATATATATATATATATATATATATATATATATATATATAAATCCATGACTGTCTCTAGTTGTTCTAGGTGTATTTTGTATACTTTTGTTCAGAGTAAAAATTAATTTCATATGAGACTCGGCACTTTATCAGCCTTTGAGATCATCTAACTCAATCATCAGCTCTTGAATATATGAAATAGAAAACAAAGAAGTGCATTAATTTGAACAGGAGAAAGGTCTTAGATGTAAAGTTAGCTTGTGTGATCCGAAGGGAAGGAATTTATATGGAGCATGGCATTATCCTCTAAATCAAAGGTCAACCAACTATTTTGGTAAAGAGTCAGGTAGCAATTATTTAAGGCTTTGTGGACTCTACAGTCTTTGCCACAATTATTCATTTTTGTCACTGTAGCTCAAAAACAGCAATAGACAATAAGTACACAAATGAACATGACTATGTACCAATAAAACTTTACTTATAGACACTGAAATTTGTATTTCATATGGTTTTCATGTGTCACAAAATCATATTTTTTTAACTTTTTTCTAACCATTTTAAAATGTGAAAAGCGCTGTTGGTTCATGAAATGTACAGAAATCAAAGGGAGGGACAGATTTGGCATTCAGTCTGTAGTTTGTGGGCCTTTCCTCTAAGTTTATGGTTTCCAAAGCCAGGTAAGCGAGCACCTTGTTGGGGTAGAATGGCACATGATAACAGAAAGTCAATCCACTGGAGAGCAAACAGCCATGCATGGTTTTCCTTCCTTTCTGTAATTAATTTTTGCATATTTTATAATATAAACATATGTTTAATATAGCATGGATGATAAATAAATATATATAGTATACTCTAAAATTTGTTTTAGCTGACAGGGAGTACAATCTAAAAATTTGGTGACTGTTGACCTTATAGCTTTCAACTGTTGACAGAAGTAATCAATTGCTGGACTCTTGACCTACAAGAAAATTTCAAGGGTGACAGGTCATCCTGAGTCCTTCTCGTGTGTGGCATATTCTCCACCTCCAACTATTTGACACTTTATTTTGTCCTTCAGTGTTGTTCTCATTACACAACCTCAGAAGTCTTTTAATGTGTCTTTTCCTATCAACCCTGCTTTCCAGAGATTATCCACTGTGTTTCTCCTTCATTCAGTCTCCAGTTCCAGGCTGAGGGGAAGAAAAACACAGCCCTAAAGGATGAAAAATGTTTACCTATTTGCAATAAATGACTTAGAAGGGTAAGTTGAAGAGAGTTCTTTTCTGTTTGCTTCTGCGTTATCACTGAAATACATCATCTGAAAATGCGGGTGGGGAGGAACCTGGAGGTTTAATTAAAGAGGAGACCCTATTGTGGGACACAGAATCCACCATAGTACCTTTCTGAAATATGAGGAATTCACCATGGAACTTTGGTGGGATCTAGAGTGGGCTTTGGGCCTCCAGATTCATCACTTTCCCACCAGTCCATGGTGGAAATCTCTCTTTTGTTTTATTATTATGTAATCAATAATGCCATGTAAATTTAGTTTACCCAGACCCATTTAACTGTTCATTGAATGAAATATAAAATACAAAAAACAGCATTTATCCCTTTTTAGCAAATGGATTTTAACTATGCATATATGTCATGAGTTATACTTTAATTTTCAAAGAAAGACTCATGTTCTTTATTCGATATTCACAGATTGTATCTTCCTTCTTTCCCTGTATATATTCTGTAAGGTTATGAGAAAATCAACTCCCTACATTAATTCAACCTTTTTTACACCTTCCTTATTAGTTTTTTCTACTCAATTATATCATCCTTATCAGATTAAAAAAATTGTTTACACACATACACACAGAGCAGGTCCACTTATTCCTGCAAATTGAAAGTACTTTTTTGTCAACTTTTTTTGTGTTTTAGTATTGACCATAATATATTTGCTTAAATTATTCAATCCTTGAGCGTAAATCATGATCAAAAGTCCTATGCCATAAAGACTACTCTGATTTTATTTTTATGATAAATCCATTATTGTTTCTTTATTGTATTTATTAAATAAAATAGTATAAAAACATCATTAAAAAATTTTGCTCTTCAATGAATTGGTTCTAACTGTGCATGAGATTTGAAATAGTTTCCTTTCTCTTGGCCTATATTGGTATAATTTAAATAACCCAATATAAAATTTCTCCTGCAAAAATTCTTTATATTTGGGAGAAAAAAGAAGAGTGAAGGAAGGAAAGAAAGGAGGGAGGGAAAGAGGGAGGGAGGGAAGAAGAAAGGAAGGAAGGAAGGAAGGAAGGAAGGAAGGAAGGAAGGAAGGAAGGAAGGAAAGAAGGGGTCTGAATTTGAAGCTGCTTTAACTAACTCTCTATAAAAAGTTACTTTTTTCCCCAGGTCTGAGATCTAGCCAAACCCATACACCATGACTATTCATCACTGCTATTTAAACTCGTGAAAGTTGACAGCAATGACTTGGTAATTCTGAATTCACCTGCTGAGCTCATCTAGTCATTATTTGGAACTTTGCAATGTCCCGCATTACACATGCATCTGCTGCACCTTCATTTACAGATGCAATGAGAGAAAACCTGTTAAGATGAGTCTTTGGGAGAAGAAAAGGCATATAACAAATACAAAAATTAAAACACTCAGGAATAAGGTAAATACTGAGAGTAAGAACTGGGAATGAGACAAATATTGGATTAAGACAAATACTGCTGCAGATTCCAATGTCAATTCTAACAGTGCTAGTAAAGATTGGATTGTGTTGACTGTTGAAGATGAGCAGCTAAAGCAGAAAGCAAGAAAAAATCTTCTAGGCTAGAATTCTATGTCATTGAAATTTTTCATTGGAGGTGACTTAAATTATTAGATACTAACACAAATCTAAACACAGGTAGTATATTCTTAAAGGTAATCAAACCTAATAAATTAATATAACCTAAGAAATTTAAATTGACAGATAATCATAACATGTGAGAGCCGTTTGAACCTCTAAAGTGTTTTTATGTATTTCTTATTATTGCAGCTAATTTAGCCACAAATATCTCATTCCTATGAAGAATTTTAATTGTAAAATGCAGGTATTAACACAAAGAACTTTTTCCTCACTTACCATTAGTGCTGAACCTATAAGCTCACATTATTCATTTTATTATTCTAATGTATTTTAATCGGTGCAGGTGTAATACCATAATTATTGATGTTCGTCTGAGAATCATTTTCACTGGAAGAGATTAGAGAGGCAGGTTAGTATAGCAGTTAAGGCTTGGGCTCTGAAACCAGACTGTCTGAATTGAAATGTAGATAGATCCACTCTTAGATGTAGATTATTGGACAACTTGAGTAAACCCAGGGGAGGGTGAACCTGGGCTTTCTTATCAGCCTCCCCCAAGGTGGGGTAAAGGTAAGGGGTGGGGCCTGAAAGCTGGCAGGCATCAAACATCAGATAAAGAGCTAGACTCTTTATTGTACTAGGTTATTTTGAGAATTAAATGCTCATGACAATCCTTGACACTCAGAAAATGCTCAGTTAAAAAAAATGCTCAGTAAATCAAAAATGTTGAACGGGAAAGTGTCTAACATATATGGTGGTGAGGGAAAATGAGACATAGTCATGAGCTTAGGGGTTAAGTGTGCTTGACAGGAATGATAGGAGTGAGCACAAAACGCTGAAAGGCACACAATGGAACTAGAGGGCATAGGGATACCTTTATTCCTTATATCATAGCTTCTTAGGAATAAATTAATTCTATCATGTATACTTCTTCTGTGTTGCAATCAAATGAATGTGGTCACAGTTCAGAAATAACCTTTTAAGTGAATTATGCTCCTTCCAGAACAGATCTGTGGACAGTGTTTCAAAAGAAGAGTTGTTATAGATGGAAAATTAATAGTGAAAAATTCTGCCCCAAAATAGCACATAGCATTCTTTTTAAATCCAGAGGAGTGTAGTTAAATTATATGATGTGCCCTCATATTGTCATATATACATAAGTAGAAAACAGTTCTCCATTCATCTCTGTTTAGTAGAACTGAAATGCAAAATCAGTTCTGGTGCTTGTAGGCTGTTAAAGCATGCCTTTGCTATGGTTATCTAGGAAAATGGAATATGGTGTTAAAATGGTCTTGGTCTAAAAGGCTGCAGATCTTTGTCATTTCTAAGCCTTTCCTAGGCATTAGAATGCTTCTATTTCCTGGAATTCCCGGGCCCAGAAAAGCTATGAAATCAAGGTGATATTAAACTAGATCTTCTAATATATATTACCTCTAGAAGCCTCTGTACTCAGAACCTGGTGGTGTAGATGAGTCTGTGCACCACACCCCACTCTTCACCCCCATACTTCACCTTAGGTTGCATACACACACCAAAAACATATTTGAAAGGAATAGGCTTGCAAAGATTTATCTTAAGTGCACTAAATATTGGGTCAGTGTTCTGGGAATTCAACTGGCATTTGAACTAATGTAACCATTTTTTAGTTCAAGATAAAAAAACATATATCATACAGTTGCCAAGTGACACCAAGAGGGATTTCCTAGTGATCAAATAGCAAGCTGTCGCCATATTAATCATCACATCATAGATGGTTGAGATTTCCTGTTTATTAAATACCAAAGGGTTTGTGTTAATATTTAGCAGACTTTCACATCCCTATTTCCACTAATAGCATCAATACTCTCCCATCATCCAAGCTTAAAGTTTTTAATACACCTTTGTTTGTTTGTTTGTTTGTTTGTTTGGTTGGTTGGTTGGTTGGTTGGTTTTTTAAGTAGGCTCCAAAATGGTGTGGAGCCCAATGTTGGGCTTGAACTCACAACCCTGAGATGAAGACCGGAGCTGAAACTAAGAGTCAGATGCTTAATTGACTGAGCCACCCAAGTGCCCCAAATACATCTTTGTTTCGATCCTAAACATTATTCACCATGAAAACTTAAGTCGAAATTGAGAGATCAAATTGAACATTGGTTACTCCAACTCCATGGGAATTCTCGACTAGCAGGAGTTTTTTTATTGTTTCTTTAGCTGCTTTCCCTCCCTTCCACATGTAAAATATTTAAACTTTGTTTTTTTCTGTCTTGTATTGGTTTCTAGGACCATTTACTACTTGTGTTCTCTTTTCATGCTTTAACCGCTCTTTCTATGTTAAATCTCTGGCCCATATTTTATTCTCAAACTTTCAAATTGTGGCATTATCCTAAGGTAATGTCTTTGTTCTTTACCTATATTCTTTGATAATTCATTCACTTTTATAGTTCGAACAAAGGTATTATTCACAACTTCACATTCTGTCTAGAAATCCAATTACACACTATTCAGTGACCAATTGGTTAACTATTAATATGTCAAAGTCAATGAGTATAATTACAGATAACTGGCTACATTCTGACTCCTCTTCAGATTTCTTTATTTTTTTTTCATGGAACTATCCTCTACTCAACCAACTTGAAATGTTAGTGGTCTTGATTCTCCTTCTACCTAGGAAACATATCTATTTACCCTTCAAGTTGTGTGCCTTTTGCATCTCTTCCCCTTTTACAATTTCTATTACCAGCATTTTAGTTCAGTTACCAATTGCTCATCAGAAATATCACTAAAATAGTCTCCTTAGTAGTTCCACCCACCTAGTCTCTTTTCTGTGTTAATATCATACATTGCGTCAAGCTAAATATTTCTAGGGAGCAACCACTCTGCTGAAAAATATTCATGGTCAAGTCATGTTCTCCCTGAACTTCAAAGCCCCAGATTGCCTTTTCAACCTGTGTCCAACAATTCATTTACACATACTAACTGCTTCAACCAAACAACACATGCATACTTCCTAACTCCACAGCATGTATCATTTTTTTTTCATTCTTTTTAATTTTTCATCAGTTAGGGCAACCCAGGTTGCCAAATTTTAGAGATCTCTGAGGACCCATGTCAAATACCATTTTCCCAATAATGCTTTCTTTCAACCCACTCTTCCACGTTGAAGTTATCTCTTAGCATCCATTGTATTTTGCTTTCATGATCTTAAATGGAAATCACACGATTTTCTATTATAGTTATTTGTCACCTTATAGAATATTAGCTTCTTAGAACAAGGTTTATGACTTAGTTATTGCTTCATTTCTTTCATGCCAAGCAAAACGCTTTCATGAAAAAGCCTTGTGAATGTATGAATACCTTAATGTTGTAGAATATTCTTATTTAAAAAGTGAAAACCCTCTTATGTAATGTTGATAAAGTAATTGAACACGGTCATACAGCTTGTCACTGATAGGGATGAGCTAGAATCACAATACAGAGAAGGAAAATAAGGGACAGAGGAGCACAGATGGTTTCTAGTCCTTATTTTTACTCCTATATTAGTTGGGATTTTGTTCAGTTACAAACGAATGAAAATATAAGCACAGGATAATGCAGACAAAGGCAATGTGTGAATCTTTAGAAAGTAGTTATATATTAGAGATATTGATCAAATATTTAAATTCATCTGATTAGTACTTTTATTCTTGAAAACAAAATTTGAACAGATATAAATAAAGTATTTTCATTTTCCTGGAAATCTCAGTTGTGTTGCTGCTGAAGAGATCAGCAATTATCCAGGGACCAATTAGCCTGTTTGTGGATTATCTACACCCTGTGGATTCCTCCTCTTCGCTTTCCTCCTTATCCCTGCCTTTTGACCACTTCACAGTTGTTAGCCAGAAGAAGAAATTAAAGAAGTGCTAAAAAGTAGAAAGCCAGAAAAAGTGAAATTAAGACTCTAAGTTATTGTACATTAAAAAGAACTGTGCTATTATTCATTGACTGGATCTTTTGGATGAAACACCAGACAGTGGAACTAAAGGGTAATTAACTTATTATGAAATTTGTCAAATTTGTTTATCTTATTTGATTGTTTCATCTTGAAAACTCAAGCTTATTGCATAAGCTGATAGCAATAATAATTAAAAACCACATTGGGGGATTATTTAATATTGTACCACTTTATGCTATTCTACGTATGCACAGTTTGCTAAGAGCTTGTCAAAAGAATTTTACTGAGGCTTTATATGCTCTTTTAATGTCAATCAAGAATATTCCTGTGCAGTTTATTAGCTGAGACTTCCCATTGAAGTGCTTCTAGTCATAGGGAAGTTCCCAATACAATTGGAAAAATCCATCTTCAACTACTAACATGCACTTTTCTATTTATGTACAGTTGAAAGGGGTCCTAAAAATCAATTTGCAGCATTGCTCACTGGAGAATACATTCTTCATACTTGAATTTCATTTTGGCAGAGAGGAATTTACCTGAGCACATTTTAAGCATTTTTTGTTCACATTCCATGTGTCCTCTGTCATTTTGGGTCAACTCAATGTTAGCAATCTCTGTGGAGTTTTCTCTTTTCCCTCGAGGGCTCTGCTCAGGGTTTCCTGAACACAATGCAGAATTTCCCTGTTCAGTTGTCCTGGGACTATTCTTTTGTATCTAGGAATAAAGTTCCATTCCTGACACATAATGATTTTCTTCTATGATTAACGGTAGACCCAACTTCTAACAGTTCCTCCTTCTTTAACTCTTCTATCATATATCGAATTTGTACTAAATAACTCCAAATTATATAGAAATGTTCAAACTATTGGTTAAATAGGTATAAGAATATTTAAACTATTGCTTTTATCCTATACTATTTATCATAAAACTTACCTCTCTTACTTTTACTTTCTTAATATGTACATATTATATGTATATGTATGTATATATGTATATGTATATAATGTGTGTGTGTGTGTGTGTGTATATATATATATATATATATATATATATATATAACCTAGTGCCTCTGGATCTTTGTGCCCAAATACAAAAAGGGAATTTTTGAATTAAATTGTAAATGTATTCTAATATATTCTGTGCACTCAATTGTATCTCAAAATCATCCAAGGAAAGGAGAACACTAGATTACCATGTGGAATCAGGAAACAAGAGAGTGTTTCTATCTGGGAACCCTGAAATTTTGATAGCAGATGTGATTGCAATTTCTTCTGCAGTATTTTATGAATTGGGTGAAACTTTACACACTCTCTTTTGCTTATTCTATTCAACAGTATTCACACAACACTGTTATGTATTTTCCTTATTCTTAGAAAATTTACCAACATGTTTTTTTTTATTTTAATTTTTGATCTGTAGAATTCTGTAGAGTGAAATAGCAAAAGATCGAGTGAGAGCTATACATTGATGCCAATCTTTCTACATGTAAGATTGCTTAATTCTTTATTCTATAGACTTCATCCAAGCATATAAATCAGTTTTCTAGAAATAAAAGCAAAATAATGATTCCTTATATGTATGAGTGGTTCACAGCTTATAATAGTACACTGCCAAATTTATATCACCTCCAAACTCATAGCAATCCTGTGAGGAATGTAGTGTGCTTATTATCATCATCCCCATTTTATGGATTGGGAAACTGAGGCAGAAGAGTTAACTTGTTCAGGAATCACAGTTCAGGGACCAATTTTGTAGAGTTAGTTCTTACATATTTCACTAAATTAAACTGCTTTTTGAAAATAATAAAACAATAACAACTTTATTTGGATTGTGTTTTGCTATTTATATAGAATTTTCTTGTGTGTTCCTCTTTCTTCTTGTGGCAGACTGTAGAGAAGAGAAACAATTTCTTCCTATTACAGCAAGACTCTTAACTTCTGTCAATCTTTGACAAGAGATTGATTCGTCATATGAAATAAGCAGTAACATGGAATAGGATATATATTTCAGAGGAGAAATACATTCAAGAGAATAAATGGGTATTTTTTCTGTAATATTTAATTTTCCCTTTCAAAGGAATGTTAAAATATACAAAGGGGAAGAAAATTACAGAGAATTTCTTATGCTTCTTGTTAAACATGTGATTTTCAGTTGCTCCTGCCATGTAACAATGAATGCTTTCATGTGTTCAGAAAATAAAAATGCCAAATGGAAGTATTTCATATTTTTACAGGATTATTAGCTATATTTTATTAAGTGTAATAACTATAATTTTGAGAGAAGGAGAGAGATACATGTAAAATCATAAAAGACTTGGAAAACCATAAGAAATTCTGCTTTTTGTAATACGGTTTTAAAATGTGCATGAGGAAACCTCAGAGTTATAAAAAATTTTCATGTGGCATTATAGAAAAATCAAATTTAAAACATATTGCTTTGTTTGTTAGACTGCAACCATCTTAATAATATACTCAAAGATAAATGAAAATGTATTTTTCAGGATAAGTAGGATGCTTATTGCATCCTATATCGCAGGTACTAATCCTTTGAGATTAGTAGGATGCTGCATCGACGTCGTGATTGTTGATAATGATGCTAAACTTCAAAACATCAGAAAGCTAGAATACCCTGCCGAAATACCAGAAATGGTAGAGACGAAGCGGGAAATTATGTGAAATGTTAGGGATGTTTCATTCCAGTACCTTGGCCTCATTATATTATCAGCTAAATATAAAATACATAGACCAGATAAATGTCTCATTAAGTACTTCACAGTTCTTTCTGGGAACTTGGTAGTTGTCTTGAAAATGAAAAATAGAGAAGTATTTTATGTGAAAATTATGGTACAAAAAGTGCGTCAGTGAAAGTTTTTATTAGCTCACGGAGTGTGATAAGGCATGATAGCAGTTATTTTATTAATTGCTTATACTTAAAGAAGAGAAAGACCTAGTCTACGTAGAAATTTTAAGACAAAATATCTATCCCATTTCAGATATGGGTTCATTATCAACTTTGGAAGTGTGATACAAATTAAGAGCTCCCCGCCTCCATTTTTGAGAGGGCTTTCCTCAGATAACATTTGTGAGCTTAACTTGACATTTATTTCTTCCTATATACACTCCCATATTAACCTAAAGGAAACAAGGATGAATTTTGTGTTGAGATTTCCCCATATCTGTTTTTCAACTGAAAGATATATGTGAATACAACACAAGAGAGTTATGGATAAGAAAAATAGAATTACTTTTCAGGATAAAAATAAACTTTCTTTGAAAATTCATTACTACATTTAGTTTTAATTAGGCTATGTAATTAATAAATCCAGTCTCTTCCTATAATAAAATTGGGGAAAAAAATCCATGTCATGAATTATTGCTGTATTTCTTATTCTGGCAAAGTTCCCATTGCTTTCAGATATACTTAAAAATGACAAGGTGAATATGATGGCACCACTTTTCTTTCAAAAATGTAGTCATGCTGAAAATATCTACGTAGAAGACAAGTCACAAAGCATAGAAAACATCGGCAAGGATGCTTGTTAACAATAAAAATATGAATGGAGAAGAGATAGAAGGGTGTGAGATGAGAAGTGCTCATAATACCTGCAATATCTAAATACCAGGCTTCAGTTTCCAAGACAAGTGAGTCTCAGATTGACAGATGGTGGATGATTGCTTCTGGTGGAGCGAATGATGGTTAGTTTGCAAGTAAAAGCAGATAAAGGAGCACATGAATAACAGTGAAATCTTTGGTATGTGGGTAAGGCTTAAATTATAAATGGCTTAAATTATAAATGGTTCATGATTGACTGGCCACAAGAAACTTATTAAGAATGCACATATGGCCAAGAAGTGCAGTAGCGCTCTAACAGATGAGTGCAGTTGATCATAAAAAAATCCTATAGTAAAGGGAGAGGAGCATTTGGAAAACAATAAGTTTGAAGGCGACCTAATGATGGAGGAAACACAAATTAAGCAGGCCCCTGTGATTCAAAAAGCACCAAACCCGTGTTTGGAGTGTGGGCATGTTAGAGTGGAACTCTGGTTGATCCAAGGACTGGGCTTCAGTTCTGAACGCGATTGGTAAAACTCAGTGATAAGAATGTAAAAGTGCTAAATTAGACAAACGAAACAACCCACTTCAGGCCTTTGCTTGTGTGTATAAAACCCAAGTACCCTCCGCAGAGAACATGGCTGTCATCCACAATGAGATCAGACTCAAATATTAGGGAAGTACCCCCCTTTCCCATGGCAAGAGGAAATGTTTCCCCTACTCAGGCCTTGGTCAAGTAGGTCCATGAGAGCCGTGCAACAAGTTTATCCCATCTCCTGAAGGAATTGTGTGTGTAGAAACTTGTGCCATCTTGAATGCAACCCAGAGAGCTGGTTCCTAATCTATTTCTTATTCTTACGCCAATGTGTATGTGTGTTTTATTATTGTTATTGTTCTAGAATTGACAAGGCAGTAAAAATAGTTTGAATGATTCTAAATCATAAAATGTTCATTCTGAAATTACTTCTAGAAGCCATTGGCTCTAAACTCCCCTTTTATTTTTTTAGATTAAGAAAGAGGTTCAAACCGTGTAGCTGAATTCCTTGAGGCACAGCTAATTAATTAGCTCCTTAGCTAAGGCTGGACATCAGGAATCTTAATTCCCCAGTGGTGTCAAAGGATTACTAATAATGACTTGACCAATGACAGTTTTTCAAGGAAAAGTCTTTTTCCCCTTCTCTGAAGGAATAATGTCATTCTAAGAAAACGAAGACTTTTAAATGTAGGAAAATTGGATTCGACTTTGAATAAAAGCTTAATCTCTAGTTATTTTCTCCCCTCTAACCATTTAATAGGGAATATGAATTGGGGGAAATCTCTAGCCTTAGTTGAATTTCTAAATTCCACACCAAACCACTTTTAAATATCCAAGCTTATCATTTAATTCAAATGCTGACAGACGTTCCTGTATATGATTACGCATTTGAATAATACCTTGAATGTGTATGACATATTTTAACACCTAATTTAGTTTACAGAGTCTCTCTCATTTTCTCTCTATGTTAGCAAAGCATGCATGGATAATTAATCTTAATCTGATTCCTATCGAGAAACAGAGAGGTTAAGTGAATGGCTCCAGGTCACACAGCAAGTCAGCAGCAATTTTTTAAATGTCTTATTTGAATATAAAAACATTTAGATAATAGAATAATTATTTAGGGTCGTCAAAAGTGGTAACACTTGTCATGTTGAGATAAGAAAAACATATTTTAAATCTCACAGGACATTTCCTGATGGTAAGAACTGGCACAGCAGAGACTTCCCTAAACTTAATTTTTGTATTATTTAACCTTGCTTATGATAAAAAAGGAGAAATTCCATTCTATTTAGTAAAAAATGTTGAAATCTCAATCTTATAATTTTTATGACAGTATGTATATTCATTCAAATAAAATAAAATCAATTGTTTTCCTTTTTAATCTTGATGAAAGAATGAGGTCAAAATATCAAAGCATTCTATTGATACTAAACATTGCTTAGTGTATGATATAAATTAGCAATATTCCAAAACTATCTTGTTTTTGTGATGAAAAACACAGGAAATGTGTTAAATATTTTTGTTTTGATATAAAATCCAACAGCATATGGACAAAAAGAAACTACTTTTCTTAATTTTTAAACCACATCTAGAGTTTGCCACAGAAAAGAGGTTTTCAGCATTGCACCGGCTTGAAAAATTAAAGATTAAAATTTAAGAAATAGAGCTTTATTATAAAACATCCTCTATGAGATAGGTATATGCCAAATTTTTCTTTGAGTCACAAGGCAAACAATAGTCCTTATAAATATGTACTATTAACACAGTAAGCCAAATTATTTATTATCTTTATCCAATGTTCTTACCAATTTTAAAAACATTCTGTACTTTATAAAAATGCATTTCAGAAAAAGGGGAATATACCTTGAAAATTCAGACACCTTTTTGATCTTTGTTACTGATTATAATAGTAACGAAATCTGTTACTGCAATGATATTAATTCAACTTCATTTGTTCCCTGATGTTTAAACGCTAGTTATCATATTTACCTCACCTAAGGAGACGACCTTGGCATATATTCTATTATGATGAGCATTATGTTTTCTAATATGCCACATGTAACTTAGTTTGGTCATATCCAGCTATGATTCTTCTTAAGAAGTGACAATAAAATCAAAAGATGCATTCGTAGAGATGGCAGAGAGTGGAGTGTAACCGGTATTTCAGCTCCCTTTGTACAGGGTGGAATATAAGCCCTTCACAGGAAGATCAGATCTATTTATTAGAAAGAGCCCTTCACAGTTTACCAAGATCTACTTAGATACTGAGTATTCTTTCACTTCCCATGTGAGAAAAAAAGAGATAACTAGAGTTGAATTCGGCATAAGACATTTTTAAAGCAAAATCAACCAACAAAGTTACTTAATTTCATAGAATTAGGAGAATTTTACTTGAATGGTATGTGTGCAAGGGTATTAAAATATCTCCTTATGCCACATAAAAACAGAGATGGACCAGTTGGCCACTATGGAAGTGATGGATATAGATAGAAAACAACTTATTTCCCCAATATGCAAGCAAATATATATGCAAGCAACTGTTAATATTAGTCGTACAGAGGAATAGAAGAAAGTATTTTTAAGAAGTGATTTTCCATTTAAAAGGAAATGTGTTTGTTATTCTAAATTTGGCAAATGCATAAAATAAAAGGAGGGAAAAATGACTCCTCATGTCACAATTCAAATATATTCACGATCAACATTTTGTGACATGTCCTTCCAATTTTAAATTTAAGTTTCAAATTTATATTGTGACAAATCATAATGAGTATGGAATTGTGCTTCTACTTTTTCATTAATTGCTTTTAAAGTCAGAAATCCTGAAGTTATCATTTGTATATTAGTTTATTTGCCTTATTAGTCTATCATTTGTTATGATTTGCATAATCATTTCTATATGGCCAGCCATTCTTTTGGATCTTATTTTGCTGTGTTAAAAAAATGCTGCAATAAAAGTGTGCCAGAGAATGATTGATTTTAAGATTCTCCTAATGCATTGCTAAACCAGTTTTCTGTTTTTGTTTGTTTAATTCTGATCAATGTGTGACTGCGAAGAGGCAGTATAGCATGCTGCTTAAGAGCAGAGAATCCAAAGCAAACTTTATGGACTCTACCTCTAACTTTCTGCACGACCTAGGGAAAATCACTTAACCTCTCTATGGCTCCTTCATCTTTAAAGTTTAGGTTGTAGAACTGCTGTAGTATTAAAAGTATTAATCCATGTAAATGCTTAGAACATTCCCTTGCCCATAGCACTATGAACTTTGACTGTAAGTTGTGTCCAGGTAGGTCAAATTGATAGTAACTTATTGTTCCAAATAATTAATTATGTCATAGTTTCCAAGGTTGTATCTTTTATAGGTAAGCGAAGCTTAGCAGATTAACTATCAACCACAATTAAACAATTTTTAGCTCTTTGTGTAGATGTTCAATATAATATATTTGTCAGCTATTTATAGGCATGTATTTGGGGAAAACTTTACTTACAGATACTTCCAAACAATTCCCTTCTTGTCAGCAGTGGCTGCAGTTTCTTGTATTAGTGGATTCATCAGGTGCAAGGTGAATATACCATCTTGGCTCATTGGTGCGTGGTCTCAGCATCCGCTCTAGGGATTTGACTATTTTTACCTTTGTATTCCATTTGACTTCTGAACTGTCAACTGAGATTTTTCTTTGGCATTTACATGGCACTTTTAAATTATTCCTCTAAATTCCTCAGAGATTTGCATAAATGAATGTCCTATATAAAAATGTGTTTTTTTAAAGATCCATTTGCCTGTACATACTACCTACAAATATCCAAACATTCCCGTGGTCAAGACCCAACCTTCTCTTCTGCTAAATATGTCTCAGTTTCGTCCGCTGCAGATTTCCCCTTAGCCTCTTCCACCAAGGTTTTACTTTCCATAGGGTAGAGTATGATTGATTTCTAGATAGCAACATGTACTTCAGTTTAGGAACTCTTATCGCTAAACTAAGTAGCCTCTTTTGCCTCAGCTGGGAGAAAATCAGAAGGTTCAGACCTCAATTTAAAAGTGGTATGGAGATCCTAGGACACTCATTTGTTGCCTCCACTGGCAGTGAAGCAACAACTTGTTCATATATATAATATACTAATCCTGAATTTTTGCACTTCCTCGCCATGAGATTTTATCTCTCTTCGAATGGTCTTCTGAAGTCTTCCAAGACATGATCATTAGTTCTAGCTTCAGAATTATCAGATGCCCTTCTGTGATGGGGCTACTTTTTACCTATGACCAATAACAAACTAGAAATATTCTTTTAAATGGGCAGAATTTGAGTTCAAAACCTAGATGTCTCTGCAGGATAGCTTTATTCGATTTCTGCCAAATGCTCTAGTCCTCATATATTCTAGTTTTAAACACTTCTACCACCACCTGCTCAGTCAGGCCATAAAGCTGATCGGAACTGCTTATGTCATCACTCTTAGTAAGATTTTTAATGTGTTGTTGTTGTTGTTGTTGTTGTTGTTGTTGTTGTTGTTCAGAGCCTGATTCAGATTTTGATATTATTATTTTAAATGTGCGGAGAGAAGCTCAAAGGGCTCCTGGATAAGGAATGTAATTTTATCAAACCTGAACAGCACCGTTGAACCTGAGCTTCCCCTAAAGCAGGTCTGGTGAGAGATGGTAACTTACTCCCCAAATGTTGAAGAATATCTATCACCACATATTCTCAGGAATTTCACAAACTGAATTAACCTTGAATATTGTCCGGGATTTATTGAACAAACACTATTTGTCACATGAGTGACTACAGTCCTTAATTCCTCCTGCATTTCCTCCTTTGAAGAGAGAAATTATCATGTTATCAATGCAAGGAAAATATTCACTGTTTACGGTTACCAAGTCCAATTACCACCTCACTAGATTATGGCAATATGATGATGAGTTTAAATATCCTTCTGTCATACTGGATTCCATTTCATGAGATTGCAAATAGGAATTCAAAACTGTTTTTTTTTTTTAAGGTTTTATCTTATTTAGTTTAGAGAGAAGGGCAGAGGGAGAGGGGGAAGGAGAGAAAGAGAAGCAGACTCTCCACTGAGTGCAGAGCCTGACACAGGGCCCAATTTCGGGACCCTGGATCATGACCTGAGCCGAAGAGTCGGATGCTTAACTGACTGGGCCACCCAGGCACCCCAAAACCGGTATTTTATTTTATTTATTTTCTTAACGATTTTATTTATTTATTTGAGAGAGAGAGAGAGAGTACACAAGCAGGTGGAGTAGCAGGCAGAGGGAGAGGGAGAAGCAGGCTCTCTGCTGAGCAAGGAGCCTGACATGCGGCTCGATCCCAGGACCCTGGGATCATGACCTGAGCTGAAGGCAGTCGCTTAACCAACTGAGCCACACAGGTGCCCCTATTTTATTTTATTTTATTTTTTATTTCATTTTCTAAAAGATTTTATTTATTTGACACAGAGAGAGAGCACAAGTAGGCAGAGCAGTAGGCAGAGGGAGTGGGAGATGCAGGCTCCCCGCTGAGCAGAGAGGCCAATGTGGGGCTCTATACCAGGACCCTGGGATCATGTCCTGAACCAAAGACAGATGCTTAACTGACTGAGCCACCCAGATGCCCCCAAAGCTGGTATTTTAAAGAAATCATTAGACATATCTATATTGGTTCATCAATCCTGCTTGGCCTGTTGTATTCCCTATATAGTATTTTAAAATAATATATAGATACTATAAGGGTATACTTCACAGACAACTAAAATATTCACAGGAACAAATTTTTAATCTTAAACAGTCTACTTTCAGTCTCTAGAAGTTGACTTATATACTGGCCAGAAAAGACTGGTGAGAAGAGAATCAGAGAGAATCAAAATTCACCTCCAACCATTTTCTTATTCAAAACACTAGATCTTATGTTGTCCCTTAGAATTCTGTATTGCCTAATTTTTACTACCTAGAAAGACATGGATAATTTCAAAAATTTCCATTTATCATGGACTACCAAAACAGGACAAAGGGCAGGCTTTACTAGTAACTGCATAAAAAGAGTAATGGCAAAAATACCCCATACTCCAAAATGGTCCATACTATTATACATTCAGGTAAAGATGACTGGACTAGAGGGGTGCCTGGGTGGCTCAGTCGTTAAGCGTCTGCCTTCAGCTCAGGGCGTGATCCCACGGTCCTGGGATTGAGCCCCGCATCAGGCTCCCTGCTCTGTTCTTCTCTCCCACTCCCCCTGCTCGTGTTCCCTCTCTTGCTGGCTGTCTCTCTCTCTGCCAAATAAATAAATAAAATCTTTAAAAAAAAGATGACTGGACTAGAGAAGAGAATAATCTCTTCTAAATTTGTAAATTTGGTTCCCTCCTTCATGTAATTTCCTTGGGTACCCAGTTAAACTCTGGAGTGTCATCTCTGTATTTTATATGAATTACTATACATCGAGCCCCATATCCATCAATCTTTTAAAGTTTATGCATAACACCTCCAGGCTATGTCATTGAAATTATTGTATAAGGCCTAAGAGGCTGCCCATATTTCCCTTGGATCAGAGTGAATCTCTTGTCTACTGAGTATTTAAAATATGTTATCTTCTTAGTGGAAATCTTGTCAGTGTCCTTTATTTCAACACATTCTTCAAAAGCCACTAGTTGAGTAGATTATTATTACTTCCATTAGTCTTTTTATTTCTTCCCTTTGTTTCACTTCTCATTTGAACAACATGTATCATTTTCCCATCACACAGCCCAAGTCACTTGCTTTTTATAGTTACCAAGTCCAAGTACTGCCTCGCTAGATTATGGCAATCTGATGGATTCAAATATCCCTATGGCATATTGGATTCCATTTCATTGAGAGTGCAAATTGAGCCTACCAAGAGCAAGGTACCTAAGCAGTCCAACAGGGACAGTTCTTTTCATTACCTCTTGTATCACGGTCTGGTCAATGGCATTAAATTCAGTGTATCTCCCTGGATCATGATAAAGCCAGGAGAGGTGGGTGGCACGTACCTTATATTCCTATCACATCAGAATTTTATCTGTGAGTCAGTGAGAGTTGAGACAATTAACCCTCTCTAGGTTTTTTTCATATTTGCCCACTGTAGCAAGATGGTTGTTGTACAATGGAGAGACATCTGTTCATAAAAGTTTGTGGCCACGTGGTGACTTGTGATCAGCTGAATAATCTGTTCCACTTGGTTGTCACTAGAATTAATAGAATGTCTTATAGGTTGTTAACTCTTTTTACTGATGTTTCCCTTTAAACATCATAGTTCTTTCACAGAATATCTTTGGAATTCCATGAGTCACTTAGTTTTTGATACCAGCTACTTGTATGATTAAAAATAAATAAATAACCAAAGGTCTTAACGGAGTTATTTTGCAAGTGAATATAACATTTGCCCAGGTGCTTCATGCACCAAGGATATAGTATATGGCTAGAAGGCTATCAAATAAAACAAAAACAAACAAAGAAAGTTGTGTTTCTTATTCTCTCATTTTCTCCAATTTTGTCTATTAGAGATACAGTTTTCACCAAGATCGGTAACATTTTCCAGGAAAAATAATTTTTCTTGAAAATTTCCCTCTGCTTGGAACTTTACTCACTTAGCCCATGGTTTAAGCTTATTTTTCCCAATTCCATTGATGAGAATTGCCTTTCATAACCTTCTTCAACTCTTATTTCACCTCTCACCAATAGGTAGGAATCACATCGAATTCTCATAATGTATTTCCTTTCCCACTTCTTCTTGTTAAAAAATTGTCTTAGTTATTATTATTTGCACAAAATAAAGATAAATCTGTGAACAACACCAATATAAGAAAACACAGAATTGGATCATCAAATCACACTCGTAAGAATCAGAGAGTAATCTAGACTGACAGGTAAATTCTTATAAATGAGGGCTATAGACAGACCCTCCTTTATCATTCTACTACAGTTGGTCCCCAACTTATGAAGTTTCAATATGCCATTTTTCAACCTTACGATGGTGTAAAAGTAATGTGCATTCAGTAGAAACCATTCTTTGGATTTTGATCTGTTCCTTGACTAGTGATATGCGGTACAATCTTCTCTTGGGATTCTGAGCAGCAGCATCCTGTCAGCCATGTTGAGCCCCAGTTTCCTGTCAGCCATATTCCTGTCACCACAAAGGTGAATAACCCATACACCTATAACCACTCTGTAAACATACAACTATTCTGTTTCACTTTCTGTACAGTATACAATAGGCTTTGTATTCGGTAGTTGTGCCCAACTGTAGGGTAATGTAAGTCTCCTGAGTATGTTTAAGGTAGGCTAGGCTAAGCTATGATGTTTAGAATGTTAGATGTATTAAATCCATGTTTGACTTATGATATTTTTAACTTACAATGATTTTATCAGGGCATAACGACATCCTAAGTCAAGGAAGATTTGCAGTTAATGCCATCAATTAATTTGATTTAAGTGTTTACAAGGAGATTTAACCAAGTCATTTCTCCCTAGACATCCTCTCAGTTGCAATCAGAATGATGAGCAGAGACTAACTGCTAAAGTTTCCTTTTCGTCTTTGAAAAATAGGTGATAATTTAAAATAGTTTTTAGTAGGGATAGATCAGATTCAGATATGGTAGATATGTTAAAACTAGACCAGAAAAATTTTTAAACTACAATTAATATGGTAAGAGTGATAATGGAAACATAGATAACACTTAAGAACAGGAAGATGAAAATTCTAAGAAACAATAAAAAAAA